>NW_027477055.1:97500-100000 GCF_051020955.1 Megalopta genalis | reverse complement strand
TCGAAAATGGAGCAAGTTGCGGCCCAATACCGTAAAATAGTGTACCGTCACGCAGCCGGCCCGGGCGATCGAGCGTCTGTCGTGTACGCGCGAAGACGACGCCGACAGTCAACAACTCGTGCCGTAGACCGACACGCAACGGGTCGCGACGTTCTACAAGGGGAGAAGTGCACGACTACGTTGCCGGAACATTTGCCGAAGACGGTGTGCCCTCGCATTGGCATCCACGAAGGGAACCATTCGGGGTATCGCACGCCAACGGAAGCCGAGCCTCGTTATCGATGAATCTCCCCATTCGATCTTTTGGGTTTCTCAGGTTTACCCCTGAACGGTTTCACGTACTCTTGAACTCTCTCTTCAAAGTTCTTTTCAACTTTCCCTCACGGTACTTGTTCGCTATCGGTCTCGTGGTCATATTTAGCCTTAGATGGAGTTTACCACCCACTTAGGGCTGCACTCTCAAGCAACCCGACTCTAAGGAGAGGTCCTCCCGAAACGCGTACCGGTCGCTACGGGCCTGGCACCCTCTATGGATAAATGGCCCCATTCAAGATGGACTTGGACGCGGTTGCGACGTTACGGGATAAATTGACCCTCCTGAACACTACATTTCCCAACGGCGGAACTCCGCGGGATTCAGTGCTGGGCTAATTCCTGTTCGCTCGCCGCTACTAAGGAAATCCTGGTTAGTTTCTTTTCCTCCGCTTAGTAATATGCTTAAATTCAGCGGGTAATCTCGCCTACTCTGAGGTCGTCGGAACGTGAAAAAAAATTTTTTCAGAGCTTCCCCCCCCCGAAAGCATTTGCGAAACGTGTACAGAGCAACACAAAAAAAAAAAAAAATAAAAAAAAACACAAAAAACCCTTAAAGCAAAAAAAAAAAAACCGTTTATCGCGCCTCACCAATATATCTTTTATAAAATTCGATATCCTCTCCAAATATAGATCTTCGAAACACTCGCAAGACGATTACAATCGGTATAACTTTAACGTCCGTCCGAAAAGTACTTTCGGGGACTAGACGACCGATTGATCTCGTGCGGTTTCGCTATTCGATCATTTGAAGAGAACAAAAAGATATATGGGGCGACCGACAAACGGTTTTCCGTAGAACCAGACTCGCGATTGCGTTGACACACACACATCATAGCCACACCAATAGAAGAGTTTTAGGACGGTAACCCGGGTGGGGTGTTCTTTACTCAGAATATGTGCAACATCGGATCTATATAGCCATCGATACAATTCGTACACAAATGTGTCGTACGAAGAGAGAGACTTTTTTTCCTCTGGCAACATAACGGTAAGAGACATCCTTCCACACTCATAGGTTCCACTCCCTGGGGCTATGATATATATATACATATAAATTCAAATTCGAAGCAACGGTCACAATTCTACTCTATATTTTTGCGGGTTATGTGTTCTTCGTTCAATTTCTTTCATGCGTTCGTTCGATCTCTGTACACAGTCTTCACATAGGACAGACTCGTGTAGTACGCTTTCGTGGGTTAAACCCATCTCGTTTCATTTCAGGCGACGTCGGGAGCGCGTTGAAAATGTACCAGTGAAATCTCGATAGTTCTACGAATACGAATCGTCCCGAAAAGATTTTGTCACCGCTTCGAAGCGGTGTTTCAGACGGGCGGACGTATATAAAACATATACGACACACGACACCGCCTTCCACACTCACGCTAGTTCGAACACGATTTCCATCTCTCTCGAAGACTGTTAGACGTACGTAAAATTTCTCAATATTCATAGGACCGCGACAAACGCCGACGAAGCGCCCACCATTCGCTCGTACGTATATAGGCAACAAGTGCCATCAACGCAAGCAGTTTATAAGTACGTAAACGACCCTCAGCCAGGCGTGGTCCAGGAATTGTATCCGTGGACCGCAATGTGCGTTCGAAATGTCGATGTTCATGTGTCCTGCAGTTCACACGTTGACGCGCAATTAGCTGCGTTCTTCATCGACCCACGAGCCAAGTGATCCACCGTTCAGGGTAATTTTTCCCTTTTATTCTCTCATATATATATAATGTGTATTTGCTATCCACCACATTTTTGTGTTATATTTCGGAACAAGCCGATACCCGAAGAGCTCCAACCAGCGCGCGAAGGAGATTCGGGAGTCGTCGTACAACGACATAATTGTCCCTTAAAGAACGAGATATTTCCGTCGAAACCATATATATATGTACGAGCAAATCCAAAACCACTGTTTTCTTGCAAGTTCGACGGTCGGAGCGAATAGAACATTGAAAAGCCTTCTATCGAAGAAACACAGAGAGTATATCACCTCCAAAAACGACGGGGATATGGATATTCAAACTGGACAATTATCAACCCGATACTGGATTCGAAAAGTTTCTCTCTCCTTTCGTCGTTATTTACACCGGACGGACTCACGGCCGGCTCTAGCTGGGTGTCATATATATATACGTCCCACGCTCATGCTGCCACTAGCGCGCAACAGAGTAGGGTGTCAATG
>NW_027477055.1:47500-95000 GCF_051020955.1 Megalopta genalis | reverse complement strand
CAAAGCAAACGATGGACGAGTGTAAACACCCGCCACCGATTGGTTTTGATCTAATAAAAGCGTTCCTACCATCTCTGGTCGGAACTCTGTTTTGCATGTATTAGCTCTAGAATTACCACAGTTATCCAAGTAAATTTTAGTACGATCTAAGAAACCATAACTGATTTAATGAGCCATTCGCGGTTTCACCTTAATACGGCATGTACTGAGACATGCATGGCTTAATCTTTGAGACAAGCATATGACTACTGGCAGGATCAACCAGGGAACTATACAATATGTATATATAAAATGGACAAAATTTAAATCCTTTTCCATCGTCGCCTGTTTCATATATATATGTCAGGTCGACACACACCATTTTTCTCTTTCAAATATGTACAAGTTTTGCCACATTCCGCGCTTGTAACATATCTTCTTTAACGCTCAATTTCTTTCATTTTCTACCATACAGATATTTTACCGTACGCCCAAAAACGTACGTATTATATTTTTGTTCTATCATAAAAATCACATTTTTCTACGTACGCCAGCTTCGTACGTTTCTATCTTTGCCTTCATAAAATCACAAGATAATTTTATCTTCAAGAGTCTCGCTATTTAACATCTTGTAAGATAAATGTACGTCCCAGCTAAAACGTACAAATACTTCAAGTTAAGTAATAATATATCATCGCTATTGACAAATTTTTAAGATCCAAGACACAGTTCTCTCTATATGTTTTAATATTTTTTATGTACTCAAATATATTCAAAGGAAAAAGTACATGGGTGATGCCATAGTCGTGGAAGCGCGTACGCTCACGCTGATCTTCTGACCGCCGGAAGCACGAAACCTCTGATCTGGGCAAAATCGGGCAAGCCGAGGAAGAACGGACAGGACACATGCTGGACTGGCGAGAAAGCGTGTTCTTCCGCTCGCGCTAGGCATTTCGATTTCTGACACCTCTTGATTTAAAAAATCAGTTTTTTGATAGTTTTCTCTCTCCACTGGGCTATTTCATTTTAGCCACAGTTTTTCAATTGGTACGATTTGCTTCCAAATCTTACAGATGCATTTTAAAAAATTTTTCCATCGCTCGGACAGAAGAGTCGATTGCTCAGTGAGTACGAGTATACATACAAAGTGCATACGGGTAACCAACCCCGTAGGGCTTGCCACATATGGGCCATTCGGTCAAAGGACACCGACCCGTGGCCACGCTGTGTGGAGAAAAGTCCGTAACGTAAACGGCACGAAACAGTCAGGACCGAAGCCCCGAAGGAGCTCTGAGACAGCTTCTCGACCGAGATCGTAGAATTGGCCCAAAACCCGCTCTGCTCCGTCCGCCTCGCACGGACCGTGTATCTCTTATAGATACCGAACGGCCGGCAAGGACGCCGGCGCCGCCGGCCGAATAGCACGCGCGCTTATGAGTGTAAACCGCTGCGGCAACAGACCGCCCGGCCGTGCTGTTGTAACATAGCGCGTGAACGAACGAAAAAAATTTTTATAGTAAACATTAAAATAAAATTACACTACCGTAAACTAGACAAAAAATTACACATTTTTTCCCAATATGAAAATTTTCACAAACTTTTTAAAGTCCCATCGCATCGAGTAAACTTTTTTAATAACGCGTCCGCACGATTCTAAATGCTTAATCCATATGTGAAATCGTTCACTGATCACGAATATCGCATTTAAAAAAATTACAAAAATTTATTTTTCAAAATAATCAAAAAAAACCGAAAAATCACAAGAGTAAAGTACCATTATTTTAAACAACATGTCGTTCTAAATGCTTAATCCCTATGTAAAAAAGTTATTTAAGCAAGAATATGTAATCGAAAAAAATTAGAAAAATTTATTTTAGCCGTAAATCGAAAATAATGGGGACACCGGAGCTGTTCGAAGCGCCGAGACGCGCCGCGTACGGCCGAATATTTTCTAAGTCCCAACGTACCGATCAAGAGTAAAGTACCATTTTCCTACATTAGATTTCGTTCTAAATGCTTAATCCCTATGTAAAAACGTTAGTTAAGCAAGAATATCGTATTTTTAAAAAAATCTAATGATAGGATTTTCCAGAAAATTGAAAAAACCGAAAAATGTCAAGAGTAAAGTGCCATTTTCTGACATTAGATTTCGTTCTAAATGCTTAATCCCTATGTAGAAACGTTAGTTAAGCAAGAATATCGTATTTTTAAAAAAATCTAATGATAGGATTTTTCAGAAAATTGAAAAAACCGTAAAATGTCAAGAGTAAAGTGCCATTATTTTAAACAATGTATCGTTCTAAATGCTTAATCCCTATGTAAAAAAGTTATTTAAGCAAGAATATGTTATTGAAAAAAATTAGAAAAATTTATTTTAGCCGTAAATCGAAAATAATGGGGACACCGGAGCTGTTCGAAGCGCCGAGACGCGCCGCGTACGGCCGAATATTTTCTAAGTCCCAACGTACCGATCAAGAGTAAAGTACCATTTTCCTACATTAGATTTCGTTCTAAATGCTTAATCCCTATGTAAAAACGTTAGTTAAGCAAGAATATCGTATTTTTTAAAAAAATCTAATGATAGGATTTTCCAGAAAATTGAAAAAACCGAAAAATGTCAAGAGTAAAGTGCCATTTTCTGACATTAGATTTCGTTCTAAATGCTTAATCCCTATGTAGAAACGTTAGTTAAGCAAGAATATCGTATTTTTAAAAAAATCTAATGGTAGGATTTTTCAGAAAATTGAAAAAACCGTAAAATGTCAAGAGTAAAGTGCCCTTATTTTAAACATTATATCGTTCTAAATGCTTAATCCCTATGTAAAAAAGTTATCTAAGCAAGAATATGTTATTGAATAAAATGAGAAAAATTTATTTTAGCCGTAAATCGAAAATAATGGGTCGAGCGAATCGGTCGATTGCGCCGAGACGCGCTATGATGCAACAGACGAGCGATTGGAACGCCCGAATATTTTCAAAGTCCCAACGTACCGGTCAAGAGTAAAGTACCATTTTCCTACATTAGATTTCGTTCTAAATGCTTAATCCCTATGTAAAAACGTTAGTTAAGCAAGAATATCGTATTTTAAAAAAAATCTAATGATAGGATTTTCCAGAAAATTGAAAAAACCGAAAAATGTCAAGAGTAAAGTGCCATTTTCTGACATTAGATTTCGTTCTAAATGCTTAATCCCTATGTAGAAACGTTAGTTAAGCAAGATTATCGTATTTTTAAAAAAATCTAATGATAGGATTTTTCAGAAAATTGAAAAAACCGTAAAATGTCAAGAGTAAAGTGCCCTTATTTTAAACATTATATCGTTCTAAATGCTTAATCCCTATGTAAAAAAGTTATCTAAGCAAGAATATGTTATTGAATAAAATGAGAAAAATTTATTTTAGCCGTAAATCGAAAATAATGGGTCGAGCGAATCGGTCGATTGCGCCGAGACGCGCTATGATGCAACAGACGAGCGATTGGAACGCCCGAATATTTTCAAAGTCCCAACGTACCGGTCAAGAGTAAAGTACCATTTTCCTACATTAGATTTCGTTCTAAATGCTTAATCCCTATGTAAAAACGTTAGTTAAGCAAGAATATCGTATTTTAAAAAAAATCTAATGATAGGATTTTCCAGAAAATTGAAAAAACCGAAAAATGTCAAGAGTAAAGTGCCATTTTCTGACATTAGATTTCGTTCTAAATGCTTAATCCCTATGTAGAAACGTTAGTTAAGCAAGAATATCGTATTTTTAAAAAAATCTAATGGTAGGATTTTTCAGAAAATTGAAAAAACCGTAAAATGTCAAGAGTAAAGTGCCCTTATTTTAAACATTATATCGTTCTAAATGCTTAATCCCTATGTAAAAAAGTTATCTAAGCAAGAATATGTTATTGAATAAAATGAGAAAAATTTATTTTAGCCGTAAATCGAAAATAATGGGTCGAGCGAATCGGTCGATTGCGCCGAGACGCGCTATGATGCAACAGACGAGCGATTGGAACGCCCGAATATTTTCAAAGTCCCAACGTACCGGTCAAGAGTAAAGTACCATTTTCCTACATTAGATTTCGTTCTAAATGCTTAATCCCTATGTAAAAACGTTAGTTAAGCAAGAATATCGTATTTTAAAAAAAATCTAATGATAGGATTTTCCAGAAAATTGAAAAAACCGAAAAATGTCAAGAGTAAAGTGCCATTTTCTGACATTAGATTTCGTTCTAAATGCTTAATCCCTATGTAGAAACGTTAGTTATGCAAGATTATCGTATTTTTAAAAAAATCTAATGATAGGATTTTTCAGAAAATTGAAAAAACCGTAAAATGTCAAGAGTAAAGTGCCCTTATTTTAAACATTATATCGTTCTAAATGCTTAATCCCTATGTAAAAAAGTTATCTAAGCAAGAATATGTTATTGAATAAAATGAGAAAAATTTATTTTAGCCGTAAATCGAAAATAATGGGTCGAGCGAATCGGTCGATTGCGCCGAGACGCGCTATGATGCAACAGACGAGCGATTGGAACGCCCGAATATTTTCAAAGTCCCAACGTACCGGTCAAGAGTAAAGTACCATTTTCCTACATTAGATTTCGTTCTAAATGCTTAATCCCTATGTAAAAACGTTAGTTAAGCAAGAATATCGTATTTTTAAAAAAATCTAATGATAGGATTTTCCAGAAAATTGAAAAAACCGAAAAATGTCAAGAGTAAAGTGCCATTTTCTGACATTAGATTTCGTTCTAAATGCTTAATCCCTATGTAGAAACGTTAGTTAAGCAAGAATATCGTATTTTTAAAAAAATCTAATGATAGGATTTTTCAGAAAATTGAAAAAACCGTAAAATGTCAAGAGTAAAGTGCCATTATTTTAAACAATGTATCGTTCTAAATGCTTAATCCCTATGTAAAAAAGTTATTTAAGCAAGAATATGTTATTGAAAAAAATTAGAAAAATTTATTTTAGCCGTAAATCGAAAATAATGGGGACACCGGAGCTGTTCGAAGCGCCGAGACGCGCCGCGTACGGCCGAATATTTTCTAAGTCCCAACGTACCGGTCAAGAGTAAAGTACCATTTTCCTACATTAGATTTCGTTCTAAATGCTTAATCCCTATGTAAAAACGTTAGTTAAGCAAGAATATCGTATTTTTAAAAAAATCTAATGATAGGATTTTCCAGAAAATTGAAAAAACCGAAAAATGTCAAGAGTAAAGTGCCATTTTCTGACATTAGATTTCGTTCTAAATGCTTAATCCCTATGTAGAAACGTTAGTTAAGCAAGAATATCGTATTTTTAAAAAAATCTAATGGTAGGATTTTTCAGAAAATTGAAAAAACCGTAAAATGTCAAGAGTAAAGTGCCCTTATTTTAAACATTATATCGTTCTAAATGCTTAATCCCTATGTAAAAAAGTTATCTAAGCAAGAATATGTTATTGAATAAAATGAGAAAAATTTATTTTAGCCGTAAATCGAAAATAATGGGTCGAGCGAATCGGTCGATTGCGCCGAGACGCGCTATGATGCAACAGACGAGCGATTGGAACGCCCGAATATTTTCAAAGTCCCAACGTACCGATCAAGAGTAAAGTACCATTTTCCTACATTAGATTTCGTTCTAAATGCTTAATCCCTTTGTAAAAACGTTAGTTAAGCAAGAATATCGTATTTTTAAAAAAATCTAATGATAGGATTTTCCAGAAAATTGAAAAAACCGAAAAATGTCAAGAGTAAAGTGCCCTTATTTTAAACATTATATCGTTCTAAATGCTTAATCCCTATGTAAAAAAGTTATCTAAGCAAGAATATGTTATTGAATAAAATGAGAAAAATTTATTTTAGCCGTAAATCGAAAATAATGGGTCGAGCGAATCGGTCGATTGCGCCGAGACGCGCTATGATGCAACAGACGAGCGATTGGAACGCCCGAATATTTTCAAAGTCCCAACGTACCGGTCAAGAGTAAAGTACCATTTTCCTACATTAGATTTCGTTCTAAATGCTTAATCCCTATGTAAAAACGTTAGTTAAGCAAGAATATCGTATTTTTAAAAAAATCTAATGATAGGATTTTCCAGAAAATTGAAAAAACCGAAAAATGTCAAGAGTAAAGTGCCATTTTCTGACATTAGATGTCGTTCTAAATCCTTAATCCCTATGTAGAAACGTTAGTTAAGCAAGAATATCGTATTTTTAAAAAAATCTAATGGTAGGATTTTTCAGAAAATTGAAAAAACCGTAAAATGTCAAGAGTAAAGTGCCCTTATTTTAAACATTATATCGTTCTAAATGCTTAATCCCTATGTAAAAAAGTTATCTAAGCAAGAATATGTTATTGAATAAAATGAGAAAAATTTATTTTAGCCGTAAATCGAAAATAATGGGTCGAGCGAATCGGTCGATTGCGCCGAGACGCGCTATGATGCAACAGACGAGCGATTGGAACGCCCGAATATTTTCAAAGTCCCAACGTACCGGTCAAGAGTAAAGTACCATTTTCCTACATTAGATTTCGTTCTAAATGCTTAATCCCTATGTAAAAACGTTAGTTAAGCAAGAATATCGTATTTTTAAAAAAATCTAATGATAGGATTTTCCAGAAAATTGAAAAAACCGAAAAATGTCAAGAGTAAAGTGCCATTTTCTGACATTAGATTTCGTTCTAAATGCTTAATCCCTATGTAGAAACGTTAGTTAAGCAAGAATATCGTATTTTTAAAAAAATCTAATGATAGGATTTTTCAGAAAATTGAAAAAACCGTAAAATGTCAAGAGTAAAGTGCCATTATTTTAAACAATGTATCGTTCTAAATGCTTAATCCCTATGTAAAAAAGTTATTTAAGCAAGAATATGTTATTGAAAAAAATTAGAAAAATTTATTTTAGCCGTAAATCGAAAATAATGGGGACACCGGAGCTGTTCGAAGCGCCGAGACGCGCCGCGTACGGCCGAATATTTTCTAAGTCCCAACGTACCGGTCAAGAGTAAAGTACCATTTTCCTACATTAGATTTCGTTCTAAATGCTTAATCCCTATGTAAAAACGTTAGTTAAGCAAGAATATCGTATTTTTAAAAAAATCTAATGATAGGATTTTCCAGAAAATTGAAAAAACCGAAAAATGTCAAGAGTAAAGTGCCATTTTCTGACATTAGATTTCGTTCTAAATGCTTAATCCCTATGTAGAAACGTTAGTTAAGCAAGAATATCGTATTTTTAAAAAAATCTAATGGTAGGATTTTTCAGAAAATTGAAAAAACCGTAAAATGTCAAGAGTAAAGTGCCCTTATTTTAAACATTATATCGTTCTAAATGCTTAATCCCTATGTAAAAAAGTTATCTAAGCAAGAATATGTTATTGAATAAAATGAGAAAAATTTATTTTAGCCGTAAATCGAAAATAATGGGTCGAGCGAATCGGTCGATTGCGCCGAGACGCGCTATGATGCAACAGACGAGCGATTGGAACGCCCGAATATTTTCAAAGTCCCAACGTACCGATCAAGAGTAAAGTACCATTTTCCTACATTAGATTTCGTTCTAAATGCTTAATCCCTTTGTAAAAACGTTAGTTAAGCAAGAATATCGTATTTTTAAAAAAATCTAATGATAGGATTTTCCAGAAAATTGAAAAAACCGAAAAATGTCAAGAGTAAAGTGCCCTTATTTTAAACATTATATCGTTCTAAATGCTTAATCCCTATGTAAAAAAGTTATCTAAGCAAGAATATGTTATTGAATAAAATGAGAAAAATTTATTTTAGCCGTAAATCGAAAATAATGGGTCGAGCGAATCGGTCGATTGCGCCGAGACGCGCTATGATGCAACAGACGAGCGATTGGAACGCCCGAATATTTTCAAAGTCCCAACGTACCGGTCAAGAGTAAAGTACCATTTTCCTACATTAGATTTCGTTCTAAATGCTTAATCCCTATGTAAAAACGTTAGTTAAGCAAGAATATCGTATTTTTAAAAAAATCTAATGATAGGATTTTCCAGAAAATTGAAAAAACCGAAAAATGTCAAGAGTAAAGTGCCATTTTCTGACATTAGATGTCGTTCTAAATCCTTAATCCCTATGTAGAAACGTTAGTTAAGCAAGAATATCGTATTTTTAAAAAAATCTAATGGTAGGATTTTTCAGAAAATTGAAAAAACCGTAAAATGTCAAGAGTAAAGTGCCCTTATTTTAAACATTATATCGTTCTAAATGCTTAATCCCTATGTAAAAAAGTTATCTAAGCAAGAATATGTTATTGAATAAAATGAGAAAAATTTATTTTAGCCGTAAATCGAAAATAATGGGTCGAGCGAATCGGTCGATTGCGCCGAGACGCGCTATGATGCAACAGACGAGCGATTGGAACGCCCGAATATTTTCAAAGTCCCAACGTACCGATCAAGAGTAAAGTACCATTTTCCTACATTAGATTTCGTTCTAAATGCTTAATCCCTATGTAAAAACGTTAGTTAAGCAAGAATATCGTATTTTAAAAAAAATCTAATGATAGGATTTTCCAGAAAATTGAAAAAACCGAAAAATGTCAAGAGTAAAGTGCCATTTTCTGACATTAGATTTCGTTCTAAATGCTTAATCCCTATGTAGAAACGTTAGTTAAGCAAGAATATCGTATTTTTAAAAAAATCTAATGGTAGGATTTTTCAGAAAATTGAAAAAACCGTAAAATGTCAAGAGTAAAGTGCCCTTATTTTAAACATTATATCGTTCTAAATGCTTAATCCCTATGTAAAAAAGTTATCTAAGCAAGAATATGTTATTGAATAAAATGAGAAAAATTTATTTTAGCCGTAAATCGAAAATAATGGGTCGAGCGAATCGGTCGATTGCGCCGAGACGCGCTATGATGCAACAGACGAGCGATTGGAACGCCCGAATATTTTCAAAGTCCCAACGTACCGGTCAAGAGTAAAGTACCATTTTCCTACATTAGATTTCGTTCTAAATGCTTAATCCCTATGTAAAAACGTTAGTTAAGCAAGAATATCGTATTTTTAAAAAAATCTAATGATAGGATTTTCCAGAAAATTGAAAAAACCGAAAAATGTCAAGAGTAAAGTGCCATTTTCTGACATTAGATGTCGTTCTAAATCCTTAATCCCTATGTAGAAACGTTAGTTAAGCAAGAATATCGTATTTTTAAAAAAATCTAATGGTAGGATTTTTCAGAAAATTGAAAAAACCGTAAAATGTCAAGAGTAAAGTGCCCTTATTTTAAACATTATATCGTTCTAAATGCTTAATCCCTATGTAAAAAAGTTATCTAAGCAAGAATATGTTATTGAATAAAATGAGAAAAATTTATTTTAGCCGTAAATCGAAAATAATGGGTCGAGCGAATCGGTCGATTGCGCCGAGACGCGCTATGATGCAACAGACGAGCGATTGGAACGCCCGAATATTTTCAAAGTCCCAACGTACCGGTCAAGAGTAAAGTACCATTTTCCTACATTAGATTTCGTTCTAAATGCTTAATCCCTATGTAAAAACGTTAGTTAAGCAAGAATATCGTATTTTAAAAAAAATCTAATGATAGGATTTTCCAGAAAATTGAAAAAACCGAAAAATGTCAAGAGTAAAGTGCCATTTTCTGACATTAGATTTCGTTCTAAATGCTTAATCCCTATGTAGAAACGTTAGTTATGCAAGATTATCGTATTTTTAAAAAAATCTAATGATAGGATTTTTCAGAAAATTGAAAAAACCGTAAAATGTCAAGAGTAAAGTGCCCTTATTTTAAACATTATATCGTTCTAAATGCTTAATCCCTATGTAAAAAAGTTATCTAAGCAAGAATATGTTATTGAATAAAATGAGAAAAATTTATTTTAGCCGTAAATCGAAAATAATGGGTCGAGCGAATCGGTCGATTGCGCCGAGACGCGCTATGATGCAACAGACGAGCGATTGGAACGCCCGAATATTTTCAAAGTCCCAACGTACCGGTCAAGAGTAAAGTACCATTTTCCTACATTAGATTTCGTTCTAAATGCTTAATCCCTATGTAAAAACGTTAGTTAAGCAAGAATATCGTATTTTTAAAAAAATCTAATGATAGGATTTTCCAGAAAATTGAAAAAACCGAAAAATGTCAAGAGTAAAGTGCCATTTTCTGACATTAGATTTCGTTCTAAATGCTTAATCCCTATGTAGAAACGTTAGTTAAGCAAGAATATCGTATTTTTAAAAAAATCTAATGATAGGATTTTTCAGAAAATTGAAAAAACCGTAAAATGTCAAGAGTAAAGTGCCATTATTTTAAACAATGTATCGTTCTAAATGCTTAATCCCTATGTAAAAAAGTTATTTAAGCAAGAATATGTTATTGAAAAAAATTAGAAAAATTTATTTTAGCCGTAAATCGAAAATAATGGGGACACCGGAGCTGTTCGAAGCGCCGAGACGCGCCGCGTACGGCCGAATATTTTCTAAGTCCCAACGTACCGGTCAAGAGTAAAGTACCATTTTCCTACATTAGATTTCGTTCTAAATGCTTAATCCCTATGTAAAAACGTTAGTTAAGCAAGAATATCGTATTTTTAAAAAAATCTAATGATAGGATTTTCCAGAAAATTGAAAAAACCGAAAAATGTCAAGAGTAAAGTGCCATTTTCTGACATTAGATTTCGTTCTAAATGCTTAATCCCTATGTAGAAACGTTAGTTAAGCAAGAATATCGTATTTTTAAAAAAATCTAATGGTAGGATTTTTCAGAAAATTGAAAAAACCGTAAAATGTCAAGAGTAAAGTGCCCTTATTTTAAACATTATATCGTTCTAAATGCTTAATCCCTATGTAAAAAAGTTATCTAAGCAAGAATATGTTATTGAATAAAATGAGAAAAATTTATTTTAGCCGTAAATCGAAAATAATGGGTCGAGCGAATCGGTCGATTGCGCCGAGACGCGCTATGATGCAACAGACGAGCGATTGGAACGCCCGAATATTTTCAAAGTCCCAACGTACCGATCAAGAGTAAAGTACCATTTTCCTACATTAGATTTCGTTCTAAATGCTTAATCCCTTTGTAAAAACGTTAGTTAAGCAAGAATATCGTATTTTTAAAAAAATCTAATGATAGGATTTTCCAGAAAATTGAAAAAACCGAAAAATGTCAAGAGTAAAGTGCCCTTATTTTAAACATTATATCGTTCTAAATGCTTAATCCCTATGTAAAAAAGTTATCTAAGCAAGAATATGTTATTGAATAAAATGAGAAAAATTTATTTTAGCCGTAAATCGAAAATAATGGGTCGAGCGAATCGGTCGATTGCGCCGAGACGCGCTATGATGCAACAGACGAGCGATTGGAACGCCCGAATATTTTCAAAGTCCCAACGTACCGGTCAAGAGTAAAGTACCATTTTCCTACATTAGATTTCGTTCTAAATGCTTAATCCCTATGTAAAAACGTTAGTTAAGCAAGAATATCGTATTTTTAAAAAAATCTAATGATAGGATTTTCCAGAAAATTGAAAAAACCGAAAAATGTCAAGAGTAAAGTGCCATTTTCTGACATTAGATGTCGTTCTAAATCCTTAATCCCTATGTAGAAACGTTAGTTAAGCAAGAATATCGTATTTTTAAAAAAATCTAATGGTAGGATTTTTCAGAAAATTGAAAAAACCGTAAAATGTCAAGAGTAAAGTGCCCTTATTTTAAACATTATATCGTTCTAAATGCTTAATCCCTATGTAAAAAAGTTATCTAAGCAAGAATATGTTATTGAATAAAATGAGAAAAATTTATTTTAGCCGTAAATCGAAAATAATGGGTCGAGCGAATCGGTCGATTGCGCCGAGACGCGCTATGATGCAACAGACGAGCGATTGGAACGCCCGAATATTTTCAAAGTCCCAACGTACCGGTCAAGAGTAAAGTACCATTTTCCTACATTAGATTTCGTTCTAAATGCTTAATCCCTATGTAAAAACGTTAGTTAAGCAAGAATATCGTATTTTTAAAAAAATCTAATGATAGGATTTTCCAGAAAATTGAAAAAACCGAAAAATGTCAAGAGTAAAGTGCCATTTTCTGACATTAGATTTCGTTCTAAATGCTTAATCCCTATGTAGAAACGTTAGTTAAGCAAGAATATCGTATTTTTAAAAAAATCTAATGGTAGGATTTTTCAGAAAATTGAAAAAACCGTAAAATGTCAAGAGTAAAGTGCCCTTATTTTAAACATTATATCGTTCTAAATGCTTAATCCCTATGTAAAAAAGTTATCTAAGCAAGAATATGTTATTGAATAAAATGAGAAAAATTTATTTTAGCCGTAAATCGAAAATAATGGGTCGAGCGAATCGGTCGATTGCGCCGAGACGCGCTATGATGCAACAGACGAGCGATTGGAACGCCCGAATATTTTCAAAGTCCCAACGTACCGATCAAGAGTAAAGTACCATTTTCCTACATTAGATTTCGTTCTAAATGCTTAATCCCTTTGTAAAAACGTTAGTTAAGCAAGAATATCGTATTTTTAAAAAAATCTAATGATAGGATTTTCCAGAAAATTGAAAAAACCGAAAAATGTCAAGAGTAAAGTGCCATTTTCTGACATTAGATTTCGTTCTAAATGCTTAATCCCTATGTAGAAACGTTAGTTAAGCAAGAATATCGTATTTTTAAAAAAATCTAATGGTAGGATTTTTCAGAAAATTGAAAAAACCGTAAAATGTCAAGAGTAAAGTGCCCTTATTTTAAACATTATATCGTTCTAAATGCTTAATCCCTATGTAAAAAAGTTATCTAAGCAAGAATATGTTATTGAATAAAATGAGAAAAATTTATTTTAGCCGTAAATCGAAAATAATGGGTCGAGCGAATCGGTCGATTGCGCCGAGACGCGCTATGATGCAACAGACGAGCGATTGGAACGCCCGAATATTTTCAAAGTCCCAACGTACCGGTCAAGAGTAAAGTACCATTTTCCTACATTAGATTTCGTTCTAAATGCTTAATCCCTATGTAAAAACGTTAGTTAAGCAAGAATATCGTATTTTAAAAAAAATCTAATGATAGGATTTTCCAGAAAATTGAAAAAACCGAAAAATGTCAAGAGTAAAGTGCCATTTTCTGACATTAGATTTCGTTCTAAATGCTTAATCCCTATGTAGAAACGTTAGTTAAGCAAGAATATCGTATTTTTAAAAAAATCTAATGATAGGATTTTCCAGAAAATTGAAAAAACCGAAAAATGTCAAGAGTAAAGTGCCATTTTCTGACATTAGATTTCGTTCTAAATGCTTAATCCCTATGTAGAAACGTTAGTTAAGCAAGAATATCGTATTTTTAAAAAAATCTAATGATAGGATTTTTCAGAAAATTGAAAAAACCGTAAAATGTCAAGAGTAAAGTGCCATTATTTTAAACAATGTATCGTTCTAAATGCTTAATCCCTATGTAAAAAAGTTATTTAAGCAAGAATATGTTATTGAAAAAAATTAGAAAAATTTATTTTAGCCGTAAATCGAAAATAATGGGGACACCGGAGCTGTTCGAAGCGCCGAGACGCGCCGCGTACGGCCGAATATTTTCTAAGTCCCAACGTACCGATCAAGAGTAAAGTACCATTTTCCTACATTAGATTTCGTTCTAAATGCTTAATCCCTATGTAAAAACGTTAGTTAAGCAAGAATATCGTATTTTTAAAAAAATCTAATGATAGGATTTTCCAGAAAATTGAAAAAACCGAAAAATGTCAAGAGTAAAGTGCCATTTTCTGACATTAGATTTCGTTCTAAATGCTTAATCCCTATGTAGAAACGTTAGTTAAGCAAGAATATCGTATTTTTAAAAAAATCTAATGGTAGGATTTTTCAGAAAATTGAAAAAACCGTAAAATGTCAAGAGTAAAGTGCCCTTATTTTAAACATTATATCGTTCTAAATGCTTAATCCCTATGTAAAAAAGTTATCTAAGCAAGAATATGTTATTGAATAAAATGAGAAAAATTTATTTTAGCCGTAAATCGAAAATAATGGGTCGAGCGAATCGGTCGATTGCGCCGAGACGCGCTATGATGCAACAGACGAGCGATTGGAACGCCCGAATATTTTCAAAGTCCCAACGTACCGATCAAGAGTAAAGTACCATTTTCCTACATTAGATTTCGTTCTAAATGCTTAATCCCTATGTAAAAACGTTAGTTAAGCAAGAATATCGTATTTTTAAAAAAATCTAATGATAGGATTTTCCAGAAAATTGAAAAAACCGAAAAATGTCAAGAGTAAAGTGCCATTATCTGACATTAGATTTCGTTCTAAATGCTTAATCCCTATGTAGAAACGTTAGTTAAGCAAGAATATCGTATTTTTAAAAAAATCTAATGGTAGGATTTTTCAGAAAATTGAAAAAACCGTAAAATGTCAAGAGTAAAGTGCCCTTATTTTAAACATTATATCGTTCTAAATGCTTAATCCCTATGTAAAAAAGTTATCTAAGCAAGAATATGTTATTGAATAAAATGAGAAAAATTTATTTTAGCCGTAAATCGAAAATAATGGGTCGAGCGAATCGGTCGATTGCGCCGAGACGCGCTATGATGCAACAGACGAGCGATTGGAACGCCCGAATATTTTCAAAGTCCCAACGTACCGGTCAAGAGTAAAGTACCATTTTCCTACATTAGATTTCGTTCTAAATGCTTAATCCCTATGTAAAAACGTTAGTTAAGCAAGAATATCGTATTTTAAAAAAAATCTAATGATAGGATTTTCCAGAAAATTGAAAAAACCGAAAAATGTCAAGAGTAAAGTGCCATTTTCTGACATTAGATTTCGTTCTAAATGCTTAATCCCTATGTAGAAACGTTAGTTAAGCAAGATTATCGTATTTTTAAAAAAATCTAATGATAGGATTTTTCAGAAAATTGAAAAAACCGTAAAATGTCAAGAGTAAAGTGCCATTATTTTAAACAATGTATCGTTCTAAATGCTTAATCCCTATGTAAAAAAGTTATTTAAGCAAGAATATGTTATTGAAAAAAATTAGAAAAATTTATTTTAGCCGTAAATCGAAAATAATGGGGACACCGGAGCTGTTCGAAGCGCCGAGACGCGCCGCGTACGGCCGAATATTTTCTAAGTCCCAACGTACCGATCAAGAGTAAAGTACCATTTTCCTACATTAGATTTCGTTCTAAATGCTTAATCCCTATGTAAAAACGTTAGTTAAGCAAGAATATCGTATTTTTAAAAAAATCTAATGATAGGATTTTCCAGAAAATTGAAAAAACCGAAAAATGTCAAGAGTAAAGTGCCATTTTCTGACATTAGATTTCGTTCTAAATGCTTAATCCCTATGTAGAAACGTTAGTTAAGCAAGAATATCGTATTTTTAAAAAAATCTAATGGTAGGATTTTTCAGAAAATTGAAAAAACCGTAAAATGTCAAGAGTAAAGTGCCCTTATTTTAAACATTATATCGTTCTAAATGCTTAATCCCTATGTAAAAAAGTTATCTAAGCAAGAATATGTTATTGAATAAAATGAGAAAAATTTATTTTAGCCGTAAATCGAAAATAATGGGTCGAGCGAATCGGTCGATTGCGCCGAGACGCGCTATGATGCAACAGACGAGCGATTGGAACGCCCGAATATTTTCAAAGTCCCAACGTACCGGTCAAGAGTAAAGTACCATTTTCCTACATTAGATTTCGTTCTAAATGCTTAATCCCTATGTAAAAACGTTAGTTAAGCAAGAATATCGTATTTTTAAAAAAATCTAATGATAGGATTTTCCAGAAAATTGAAAAAACCGAAAAATGTCAAGAGTAAAGTGCCATTTTCTGACATTAGATTTCGTTCTAAATGCTTAATCCCTATGTAGAAACGTTAGTTAAGCAAGAATATCGTATTTTTAAAAAAATCTAATGGTAGGATTTTTCAGAAAATTGAAAAAACCGTAAAATGTCAAGAGTAAAGTGCCCTTATTTTAAACATTATATCGTTCTAAATGCTTAATCCCTATGTAAAAAAGTTATCTAAGCAAGAATATGTTATTGAATAAAATGAGAAAAATTTATTTTAGCCGTAAATCGAAAATAATGGGTCGAGCGAATCGGTCGATTGCGCCGAGACGCGCTATGATGCAACAGACGAGCGATTGGAACGCCCGAATATTTTGAAAGTCCCAACGTACCGATCAAGAGTAAAGTACCATTTTCCTACATTAGATTTCGTTCTAAATGCTTAATCCCTTTGTAAAAACGTTAGTTAAGCAAGAATATCGTATTTTTAAAAAAATCTAATGATAGGATTTTCCAGAAAATTGAAAAAACCGAAAAATGTCAAGAGTAAAGTGCCATTTTCTGACATTAGATTTCGTTCTAAATGCTTAATCCCTATGTAGAAACGTTAGTTAAGCAAGAATATCGTATTTTTAAAAAAATCTAATGGTAGGATTTTTCAGAAAATTGAAAAAACCGTAAAATGTCAAGAGTAAAGTGCCCTTATTTTAAACATTATATCGTTCTAAATGCTTAATCCCTATGTAAAAAAGTTATCTAAGCAAGAATATGTTATTGAATAAAATGAGAAAAATTTATTTTAGCCGTAAATCGAAAATAATGGGTCGAGCGAATCGGTCGATTGCGCCGAGACGCGCTATGATGCAACAGACGAGCGATTGGAACGCCCGAATATTTTCAAAGTCCCAACGTACCGGTCAAGAGTAAAGTACCATTTTCCTACATTAGATTTCGTTCTAAATGCTTAATCCCTATGTAAAAACGTTAGTTAAGCAAGAATATCGTATTTTAAAAAAAATCTAATGATAGGATTTTCCAGAAAATTGAAAAAACCGAAAAATGTCAAGAGTAAAGTGCCATTTTCTGACATTAGATTTCGTTCTAAATGCTTAATCCCTATGTAGAAACGTTAGTTAAGCAAGAATATCGTATTTTTAAAAAAATCTAATGGTAGGATTTTTCAGAAAATTGAAAAAACCGTAAAATGTCAAGAGTAAAGTGCCCTTATTTTAAACATTATATCGTTCTAAATGCTTAATCCCTATGTAAAAAAGTTATCTAAGCAAGAATATGTTATTGAATAAAATGAGAAAAATTTATTTTAGCCGTAAATCGAAAATAATGGGTCGAGCGAATCGGTCGATTGCGCCGAGACGCGCTATGATGCAACAGACGAGCGATTGGAACGCCCGAATATTTTCAAAGTCCCAACGTACCGGTCAAGAGTAAAGTACCATTTTCCTACATTAGATTTCGTTCTAAATGCTTAATCCCTATGTAAAAACGTTAGTTAAGCAAGAATATCGTATTTTAAAAAAAATCTAATGATAGGATTTTCCAGAAAATTGAAAAAACCGAAAAATGTCAAGAGTAAAGTGCCATTTTCTGACATTAGATTTCGTTCTAAATGCTTAATCCCTATGTAGAAACGTTAGTTATGCAAGATTATCGTATTTTTAAAAAAATCTAATGATAGGATTTTTCAGAAAATTGAAAAAACCGTAAAATGTCAAGAGTAAAGTGCCCTTATTTTAAACATTATATCGTTCTAAATGCTTAATCCCTATGTAAAAAAGTTATCTAAGCAAGAATATGTTATTGAATAAAATGAGAAAAATTTATTTTAGCCGTAAATCGAAAATAATGGGTCGAGCGAATCGGTCGATTGCGCCGAGACGCGCTATGATGCAACAGACGAGCGATTGGAACGCCCGAATATTTTCAAAGTCCCAACGTACCGATCAAGAGTAAAGTACCATTTTCCTACATTAGATTTCGTTCTAAATGCTTAATCCCTTTGTAAAAACGTTAGTTAAGCAAGAATATCGTATTTTTAAAAAAATCTAATGATAGGATTTTCCAGAAAATTGAAAAAACCGAAAAATGTCAAGAGTAAAGTGCCATTTTCTGACATTAGATTTCGTTCTAAATGCTTAATCCCTATGTAGAAACGTTAGTTAAGCAAGAATATCGTATTTTTAAAAAAATCTAATGATAGGATTTTTCAGAAAATTGAAAAAACCGTAAAATGTCAAGAGTAAAGTGCCATTATTTTAAACAATGTATCGTTCTAAATGCTTAATCCCTATGTAAAAAAGTTATTTAAGCAAGAATATGTTATTGAAAAAAATTAGAAAAATTTATTTTAGCCGTAAATCGAAAATAATGGGGACACCGGAGCTGTTCGAAGCGCCGAGACGCGCCGCGTACGGCCGAATATTTTCTAAGTCCCAACGTACCGATCAAGAGTAAAGTACCATTTTCCTACATTAGATTTCG
Source organism: Megalopta genalis (assembly GCF_051020955.1). Lineage (NCBI taxonomy): Eukaryota > Metazoa > Arthropoda > Insecta > Hymenoptera > Halictidae > Megalopta > Megalopta genalis. The sequence continues at coordinate 76,746 of NW_027477055.1, read as the reverse complement.
TTCTAAATGCTTAATCCCTATGTAAAAACGTTAGTTAAGCAAGAATATCGTATTTTTAAAAAAATCTAATGATAGGATTTTCCAGAAAATTGAAAAAACCGAAAAATGTCAAGAGTAAAGTGCCATTTTCTGACATTAGATTTCGTTCTAAATGCTTAATCCCTATGTAGAAACGTTAGTTAAGCAAGAATATCGTATTTTTAAAAAAATCTAATGATAGGATTTTTCAGAAAATTGAAAAAACCGTAAAATGTCAAGAGTAAAGTGCCATTATTTTAAACAATGTATCGTTCTAAATGCTTAATCCCTATGTAAAAAAGTTATTTAAGCAAGAATATGTTATTGAAAAAAATTAGAAAAATTTATTTTAGCCGTAAATCGAAAATAATGGGGACACCGGAGCTGTTCGAAGCGCCGAGACGCGCCGCGTACGGCCGAATATTTTCTAAGTCCCAACGTACCGATCAAGAGTAAAGTACCATTTTCCTACATTAGATTTCGTTCTAAATGCTTAATCCCTATGTAAAAACGTTAGTTAAGCAAGAATATCGTATTTTTAAAAAAATCTAATGATAGGATTTTCCAGAAAATTGAAAAAACCGAAAAATGTCAAGAGTAAAGTGCCATTTTCTGACATTAGATTTCGTTCTAAATGCTTAATCCCTATGTAGAAACGTTAGTTAAGCAAGAATATCGTATTTTTAAAAAAATCTAATGGTAGGATTTTTCAGAAAATTGAAAAAACCGTAAAATGTCAAGAGTAAAGTGCCCTTATTTTAAACATTATATCGTTCTAAATGCTTAATCCCTATGTAAAAAAGTTATCTAAGCAAGAATATGTTATTGAATAAAATGAGAAAAATTTATTTTAGCCGTAAATCGAAAATAATGGGTCGAGCGAATCGGTCGATTGCGCCGAGACGCGCTATGATGCAACAGACGAGCGATTGGAACGCCCGAATATTTTCAAAGTCCCAACGTACCGGTCAAGAGTAAAGTACCATTTTCCTACATTAGATTTCGTTCTAAATGCTTAATCCCTATGTAAAAACGTTAGTTAAGCAAGAATATCGTATTTTAAAAAAAATCTAATGATAGGATTTTCCAGAAAATTGAAAAAACCGAAAAATGTCAAGAGTAAAGTGCCATTTTCTGACATTAGATTTCGTTCTAAATGCTTAATCCCTATGTAGAAACGTTAGTTAAGCAAGAATATCGTATTTTTAAAAAAATCTAATGGTAGGATTTTTCAGAAAATTGAAAAAACCGTAAAATGTCAAGAGTAAAGTGCCCTTATTTTAAACATTATATCGTTCTAAATGCTTAATCCCTATGTAAAAAAGTTATCTAAGCAAGAATATGTTATTGAATAAAATGAGAAAAATTTATTTTAGCCGTAAATCGAAAATAATGGGTCGAGCGAATCGGTCGATTGCGCCGAGACGCGCTATGATGCAACAGACGAGCGATTGGAACGCCCGAATATTTTCAAAGTCCCAACGTACCGGTCAAGAGTAAAGTACCATTTTCCTACATTAGATTTCGTTCTAAATGCTTAATCCCTATGTAAAAACGTTAGTTAAGCAAGAATATCGTATTTTAAAAAAAATCTAATGATAGGATTTTCCAGAAAATTGAAAAAACCGAAAAATGTCAAGAGTAAAGTGCCATTTTCTGACATTAGATTTCGTTCTAAATGCTTAATCCCTATGTAGAAACGTTAGTTATGCAAGATTATCGTATTTTTAAAAAAATCTAATGATAGGATTTTTCAGAAAATTGAAAAAACCGTAAAATGTCAAGAGTAAAGTGCCCTTATTTTAAACATTATATCGTTCTAAATGCTTAATCCCTATGTAAAAAAGTTATCTAAGCAAGAATATGTTATTGAATAAAATGAGAAAAATTTATTTTAGCCGTAAATCGAAAATAATGGGTCGAGCGAATCGGTCGATTGCGCCGAGACGCGCTATGATGCAACAGACGAGCGATTGGAACGCCCGAATATTTTCAAAGTCCCAACGTACCGATCAAGAGTAAAGTACCATTTTCCTACATTAGATTTCGTTCTAAATGCTTAATCCCTTTGTAAAAACGTTAGTTAAGCAAGAATATCGTATTTTTAAAAAAATCTAATGATAGGATTTTCCAGAAAATTGAAAAAACCGAAAAATGTCAAGAGTAAAGTGCCATTTTCTGACATTAGATTTCGTTCTAAATGCTTAATCCCTATGTAGAAACGTTAGTTAAGCAAGAATATCGTATTTTTAAAAAAATCTAATGATAGGATTTTTCAGAAAATTGAAAAAACCGTAAAATGTCAAGAGTAAAGTGCCATTATTTTAAACAATGTATCGTTCTAAATGCTTAATCCCTATGTAAAAAAGTTATTTAAGCAAGAATATGTTATTGAAAAAAATTAGAAAAATTTATTTTAGCCGTAAATCGAAAATAATGGGGACACCGGAGCTGTTCGAAGCGCCGAGACGCGCCGCGTACGGCCGAATATTTTCTAAGTCCCAACGTACCGATCAAGAGTAAAGTACCATTTTCCTACATTAGATTTCGTTCTAAATGCTTAATCCCTATGTAAAAACGTTAGTTAAGCAAGAATATCGTATTTTTAAAAAAATCTAATGATAGGATTTTCCAGAAAATTGAAAAAACCGAAAAATGTCAAGAGTAAAGTGCCATTTTCTGACATTAGATTTCGTTCTAAATGCTTAATCCCTATGTAGAAACGTTAGTTAAGCAAGAATATCGTATTTTTAAAAAAATCTAATGATAGGATTTTTCAGAAAATTGAAAAAACCGTAAAATGTCAAGAGTAAAGTGCCATTATTTTAAACAATGTATCGTTCTAAATGCTTAATCCCTATGTAAAAAAGTTATTTAAGCAAGAATATGTTATTGAAAAAAATTAGAAAAATTTATTTTAGCCGTAAATCGAAAATAATGGGGACACCGGAGCTGTTCGAAGCGCCGAGACGCGCCGCGTACGGCCGAATATTTTCTAAGTCCCAACGTACCGGTCAAGAGTAAAGTACCATTTTCCTACATTAGATTTCGTTCTAAATGCTTAATCCCTATGTAAAAACGTTAGTTAAGCAAGAATATCGTATTTTAAAAAAAATCTAATGATAGGATTTTCCAGAAAATTGAAAAAACCGAAAAATGTCAAGAGTAAAGTGCCATTTTCTGACATTAGATTTCGTTCTAAATGCTTAATCCCTATGTAGAAACGTTAGTTATGCAAGATTATCGTATTTTTAAAAAAATCTAATGATAGGATTTTTCAGAAAATTGAAAAAACCGTAAAATGTCAAGAGTAAAGTGCCCTTATTTTAAACATTATATCGTTCTAAATGCTTAATCCCTATGTAAAAAAGTTATCTAAGCAAGAATATGTTATTGAATAAAATGAGAAAAATTTATTTTAGCCGTAAATCGAAAATAATGGGTCGAGCGAATCGGTCGATTGCGCCGAGACGCGCTATGATGCAACAGACGAGCGATTGGAACGCCCGAATATTTTCAAAGTCCCAACGTACCGATCAAGAGTAAAGTACCATTTTCCTACATTAGATTTCGTTCTAAATGCTTAATCCCTTTGTAAAAACGTTAGTTAAGCAAGAATATCGTATTTTTAAAAAAATCTAATGATAGGATTTTCCAGAAAATTGAAAAAACCGAAAAATGTCAAGAGTAAAGTGCCATTTTCTGACATTAGATTTCGTTCTAAATGCTTAATCCCTATGTAGAAACGTTAGTTAAGCAAGAATATCGTATTTTTAAAAAAATCTAATGATAGGATTTTTCAGAAAATTGAAAAAACCGTAAAATGTCAAGAGTAAAGTGCCATTATTTTAAACAATGTATCGTTCTAAATGCTTAATCCCTATGTAAAAAAGTTATTTAAGCAAGAATATGTTATTGAAAAAAATTAGAAAAATTTATTTTAGCCGTAAATCGAAAATAATGGGGACACCGGAGCTGTTCGAAGCGCCGAGACGCGCCGCGTACGGCCGAATATTTTCTAAGTCCCAACGTACCGATCAAGAGTAAAGTACCATTTTCCTACATTAGATTTCGTTCTAAATGCTTAATCCCTATGTAAAAACGTTAGTTAAGCAAGAATATCGTATTTTTAAAAAAATCTAATGATAGGATTTTCCAGAAAATTGAAAAAACCGAAAAATGTCAAGAGTAAAGTACCATTTTCCTACATTAGATTTCGTTCTAAATGCTTAATCCCTATGTAAAAACGTTAGTTAAGCAAGAATATCGTATTTTTAAAAAAATCTAATGATAGGATTTTCCAGAAAATTGAAAAAACCGAAAAATGTCAAGAGTAAAGTGCCATTTTCTGACATTAGATGTCGTTCTAAATCCTTAATCCCTATGTAGAAACGTTAGTTAAGCAAGAATATCGTATTTTTAAAAAAATCTAATGGTAGGATTTTTCAGAAAATTGAAAAAACCGTAAAATGTCAAGAGTAAAGTGCCCTTATTTTAAACATTATATCGTTCTAAATGCTTAATCCCTATGTAAAAAAGTTATCTAAGCAAGAATATGTTATTGAATAAAATGAGAAAAATTTATTTTAGCCGTAAATCGAAAATAATGGGTCGAGCGAATCGGTCGATTGCGCCGAGACGCGCTATGATGCAACAGACGAGCGATTGGAACGCCCGAATATTTTCAAAGTCCCAACGTACCGATCAAGAGTAAAGTACCATTTTCCTACATTAGATTTCGTTCTAAATGCTTAATCCCTATGTAAAAACGTTAGTTAAGCAAGAATATCGTATTTTAAAAAAAATCTAATGATAGGATTTTCCAGAAAATTGAAAAAACCGAAAAATGTCAAGAGTAAAGTGCCATTTTCTGACATTAGATTTCGTTCTAAATGCTTAATCCCTATGTAGAAACGTTAGTTAAGCAAGAATATCGTATTTTTAAAAAAATCTAATGGTAGGATTTTTCAGAAAATTGAAAAAACCGTAAAATGTCAAGAGTAAAGTGCCCTTATTTTAAACATTATATCGTTCTAAATGCTTAATCCCTATGTAAAAAAGTTATCTAAGCAAGAATATGTTATTGAATAAAATGAGAAAAATTTATTTTAGCCGTAAATCGAAAATAATGGGTCGAGCGAATCGGTCGATTGCGCCGAGACGCGCTATGATGCAACAGACGAGCGATTGGAACGCCCGAATATTTTCAAAGTCCCAACGTACCGATCAAGAGTAAAGTACCATTTTCCTACATTAGATTTCGTTCTAAATGCTTAATCCCTTTGTAAAAACGTTAGTTAAGCAAGAATATCGTATTTTTAAAAAAATCTAATGATAGGATTTTCCAGAAAATTGAAAAAACCGAAAAATGTCAAGAGTAAAGTGCCATTTTCTGACATTAGATTTCGTTCTAAATGCTTAATCCCTATGTAGAAACGTTAGTTAAGCAAGAATATCGTATTTTTAAAAAAATCTAATGATAGGATTTTCCAGAAAATTGAAAAAACCGAAAAATGTCAAGAGTAAAGTGCCATTTTCTGACATTAGATTTCGTTCTAAATGCTTAATCCCTATGTAGAAACGTTAGTTAAGCAAGAATATCGTATTTTTAAAAAAATCTAATGATAGGATTTTTCAGAAAATTGAAAAAACCGTAAAATGTCAAGAGTAAAGTGCCATTATTTTAAACAATGTATCGTTCTAAATGCTTAATCCCTATGTAAAAAAGTTATTTAAGCAAGAATATGTTATTGAAAAAAATTAGAAAAATTTATTTTAGCCGTAAATCGAAAATAATGGGGACACCGGAGCTGTTCGAAGCGCCGAGACGCGCCGCGTACGGCCGAATATTTTCTAAGTCCCAACGTACCGATCAAGAGTAAAGTACCATTTTCCTACATTAGATTTCGTTCTAAATGCTTAATCCCTATGTAAAAACGTTAGTTAAGCAAGAATATCGTATTTTTAAAAAAATCTAATGATAGGATTTTCCAGAAAATTGAAAAAACCGAAAAATGTCAAGAGTAAAGTGCCATTTTCTGACATTAGATTTCGTTCTAAATGCTTAATCCCTATGTAGAAACGTTAGTTAAGCAAGAATATCGTATTTTTAAAAAAATCTAATGGTAGGATTTTTCAGAAAATTGAAAAAACCGTAAAATGTCAAGAGTAAAGTGCCCTTATTTTAAACATTATATCGTTCTAAATGCTTAATCCCTATGTAAAAAAGTTATCTAAGCAAGAATATGTTATTGAATAAAATGAGAAAAATTTATTTTAGCCGTAAATCGAAAATAATGGGTCGAGCGAATCGGTCGATTGCGCCGAGACGCGCTATGATGCAACAGACGAGCGATTGGAACGCCCGAATATTTTCAAAGTCCCAACGTACCGATCAAGAGTAAAGTACCATTTTCCTACATTAGATTTCGTTCTAAATGCTTAATCCCTATGTAAAAACGTTAGTTAAGCAAGAATATCGTATTTTTAAAAAAATCTAATGATAGGATTTTCCAGAAAATTGAAAAAACCGAAAAATGTCAAGAGTAAAGTGCCATTTTCTGACATTAGATTTCGTTCTAAATGCTTAATCCCTATGTAGAAACGTTAGTTATGCAAGATTATCGTATTTTTAAAAAAATCTAATGATAGGATTTTTCAGAAAATTGAAAAAACCGTAAAATGTCAAGAGTAAAGTGCCCTTATTTTAAACATTATATCGTTCTAAATGCTTAATCCCTATGTAAAAAAGTTATCTAAGCAAGAATATGTTATTGAATAAAATGAGAAAAATTTATTTTAGCCGTAAATCGAAAATAATGGGTCGAGCGAATCGGTCGATTGCGCCGAGACGCGCTATGATGCAACAGACGAGCGATTGGAACGCCCGAATATTTTCAAAGTCCCAACGTACCGGTCAAGAGTAAAGTACCATTTTCCTACATTAGATTTCGTTCTAAATGCTTAATCCCTATGTAAAAACGTTAGTTAAGCAAGAATATCGTATTTTTAAAAAAATCTAATGATAGGATTTTCCAGAAAATTGAAAAAACCGAAAAATGTCAAGAGTAAAGTGCCATTTTCTGACATTAGATTTCGTTCTAAATGCTTAATCCCTATGTAGAAACGTTAGTTAAGCAAGAATATCGTATTTTTAAAAAAATCTAATGATAGGATTTTTCAGAAAATTGAAAAAACCGTAAAATGTCAAGAGTAAAGTGCCATTATTTTAAACAATGTATCGTTCTAAATGCTTAATCCCTATGTAAAAAAGTTATTTAAGCAAGAATATGTTATTGAAAAAAATTAGAAAAATTTATTTTAGCCGTAAATCGAAAATAATGGGGACACCGGAGCTGTTCGAAGCGCCGAGACGCGCCGCGTACGGCCGAATATTTTCTAAGTCCCAACGTACCGATCAAGAGTAAAGTACCATTTTCCTACATTAGATTTCGTTCTAAATGCTTAATCCCTATGTAAAAACGTTAGTTAAGCAAGAATATCGTATTTTTAAAAAAATCTAATGATAGGATTTTCCAGAAAATTGAAAAAACCGAAAAATGTCAAGAGTAAAGTGCCATTTTCTGACATTAGATTTCGTTCTAAATGCTTAATCCCTATGTAGAAACGTTAGTTAAGCAAGAATATCGTATTTTTAAAAAAATCTAATGGTAGGATTTTTCAGAAAATTGAAAAAACCGTAAAATGTCAAGAGTAAAGTGCCCTTATTTTAAACATTATATCGTTCTAAATGCTTAATCCCTATGTAAAAAAGTTATCTAAGCAAGAATATGTTATTGAATAAAATGAGAAAAATTTATTTTAGCCGTAAATCGAAAATAATGGGTCGAGCGAATCGGTCGATTGCGCCGAGACGCGCTATGATGCAACAGACGAGCGATTGGAACGCCCGAATATTTTCAAAGTCCCAACGTACCGGTCAAGAGTAAAGTACCATTTTCCTACATTAGATTTCGTTCTAAATGCTTAATCCCTATGTAAAAACGTTAGTTAAGCAAGAATATCGTATTTTAAAAAAAATCTAATGATAGGATTTTCCAGAAAATTGAAAAAACCGAAAAATGTCAAGAGTAAAGTGCCATTTTCTGACATTAGATTTCGTTCTAAATGCTTAATCCCTATGTAGAAACGTTAGTTAAGCAAGATTATCGTATTTTTAAAAAAATCTAATGATAGGATTTTTCAGAAAATTGAAAAAACCGTAAAATGTCAAGAGTAAAGTGCCCTTATTTTAAACATTATATCGTTCTAAATGCTTAATCCCTATGTAAAAAAGTTATCTAAGCAAGAATATGTTATTGAATAAAATGAGAAAAATTTATTTTAGCCGTAAATCGAAAATAATGGGTCGAGCGAATCGGTCGATTGCGCCGAGACGCGCTATGATGCAACAGACGAGCGATTGGAACGCCCGAATATTTTCAAAGTCCCAACGTACCGGTCAAGAGTAAAGTACCATTTTCCTACATTAGATTTCGTTCTAAATGCTTAATCCCTATGTAAAAAAGTTATCTAAGCAAGAATATGTTATTGAATAAAATGAGAAAAATTTATTTTAGCCGTAAATCGAAAATAATGGGTCGAGCGAATCGGTCGATTGCGCCGAGACGCGCTATGATGCAACAGACGAGCGATTGGAACGCCCGAATATTTTCAAAGTCCCAACGTACCGATCAAGAGTAAAGTACCATTTTCCTACATTAGATTTCGTTCTAAATGCTTAATCCCTATGTAAAAACGTTAGTTAAGCAAGAATATCGTATTTTAAAAAAAATCTAATGATAGGATTTTCCAGAAAATTGAAAAAACCGAAAAATGTCAAGAGTAAAGTGCCATTTTCTGACATTAGATTTCGTTCTAAATGCTTAATCCCTATGTAGAAACGTTAGTTAAGCAAGAATATCGTATTTTTAAAAAAATCTAATGGTAGGATTTTTCAGAAAATTGAAAAAACCGTAAAATGTCAAGAGTAAAGTGCCCTTATTTTAAACATTATATCGTTCTAAATGCTTAATCCCTATGTAAAAAAGTTATCTAAGCAAGAATATGTTATTGAATAAAATGAGAAAAATTTATTTTAGCCGTAAATCGAAAATAATGGGTCGAGCGAATCGGTCGATTGCGCCGAGACGCGCTATGATGCAACAGACGAGCGATTGGAACGCCCGAATATTTTCAAAGTCCCAACGTACCGATCAAGAGTAAAGTACCATTTTCCTACATTAGATTTCGTTCTAAATGCTTAATCCCTTTGTAAAAACGTTAGTTAAGCAAGAATATCGTATTTTTAAAAAAATCTAATGATAGGATTTTCCAGAAAATTGAAAAAACCGAAAAATGTCAAGAGTAAAGTGCCATTTTCTGACATTAGATTTCGTTCTAAATGCTTAATCCCTATGTAGAAACGTTAGTTAAGCAAGAATATCGTATTTTTAAAACAATCTAATGGTAGGATTTTTCAGAAAATTGAAAAAACCGTAAAATGTCAAGAGTAAAGTGCCCTTATTTTAAACATTATATCGTTCTAAATGCTTAATCCCTATGTAAAAAAGTTATCTAAGCAAGAATATGTTATTGAATAAAATGAGAAAAATTTATTTTAGCCGTAAATCGAAAATAATGGGTCGAGCGAATCGGTCGATTGCGCCGAGACGCGCTATGATGCAACAGACGAGCGATTGGAACGCCCGAATATTTTCAAAGTCCCAACGTACCGATCAAGAGTAAAGTACCATTTTCCTACATTAGATTTCGTTCTAAATGCTTAATCCCTTTGTAAAAACGTTAGTTAAGCAAGAATATCGTATTTTTAAAAAAATCTAATGATAGGATTTTCCAGAAAATTGAAAAAACCGAAAAATGTCAAGAGTAAAGTGCCATTTTCTGACATTAGATTTCGTTCTAAATGCTTAATCCCTATGTAGAAACGTTAGTTAAGCAAGAATATCGTATTTTTAAAAAAATCTAATGATAGGATTTTTCAGAAAATTGAAAAAACCGTAAAATGTCAAGAGTAAAGTGCCATTATTTTAAACAATGTATCGTTCTAAATGCTTAATCCCTATGTAAAAAAGTTATTTAAGCAAGAATATGTTATTGAAAAAAATTAGAAAAATTTATTTTAGCCGTAAATCGAAAATAATGGGGACACCGGAGCTGTTCGAAGCGCCGAGACGCGCCGCGTACGGCCGAATATTTTCAAAGTCCCAACGTACCGATCAAGAGTAAAGTACCATTTTCCTACATTAGATTTCGTTCTAAATGCTTAATCCCTATGTAAAAACGTTAGTTAAGCAAGAATATCGTATTTTTAAAAAAATCTAATGATAGGATTTTCCAGAAAATTGAAAAAACCGAAAAATGTCAAGAGTAAAGTGCCATTTTCTGACATTAGATTTCGTTCTAAATGCTTAATCCCTATGTAGAAACGTTAGTTAAGCAAGAATATCGTATTTTTAAAAAAATCTAATGATAGGATTTTTCAGAAAATTGAAAAAACCGTAAAATGTCAAGAGTAAAGTGCCATTATTTTAAACAATGTATCGTTCTAAATGCTTAATCCCTATGTAAAAAAGTTATTTAAGCAAGAATATGTTATTGAAAAAAATTAGAAAAATTTATTTTAGCCGTAAATCGAAAATAATGGGGACACCGGAGCTGTTCGAAGCGCCGAGACGCGCCGCGTACGGCCGAATATTTTCTAAGTCCCAACGTACCGATCAAGAGTAAAGTACCATTTTCCTACATTAGATTTCGTTCTAAATGCTTAATCCCTATGTAAAAACGTTAGTTAAGCAAGAATATCGTATTTTTAAAAAAATCTAATGATAGGATTTTCCAGAAAATTGAAAAAACCGAAAAATGTCAAGAGTAAAGTGCCATTTTCTGACATTAGATTTCGTTCTAAATGCTTAATCCCTATGTAGAAACGTTAGTTAAGCAAGAATATCGTATTTTTAAAAAAATCTAATGGTAGGATTTTTCAGAAAATTGAAAAAACCGTAAAATGTCAAGAGTAAAGTGCCCTTATTTTAAACATTATATCGTTCTAAATGCTTAATCCCTATGTAAAAAAGTTATCTAAGCAAGAATATGTTATTGAATAAAATGAGAAAAATTTATTTTAGCCGTAAATCGAAAATAATGGGTCGAGCGAATCGGTCGATTGCGCCGAGACGCGCTATGATGCAACAGACGAGCGATTGGAACGCCCGAATATTTTCAAAGTCCCAACGTACCGGTCAAGAGTAAAGTACCATTTTCCTACATTAGATTTCGTTCTAAATGCTTAATCCCTATGTAAAAACGTTAGTTAAGCAAGAATATCGTATTTTTAAAAAAATCTAATGATAGGATTTTCCAGAAAATTGAAAAAACCGAAAAATGTCAAGAGTAAAGTGCCATTTTCTGACATTAGATTTCGTTCTAAATGCTTAATCCCTATGTAGAAACGTTAGTTAAGCAAGAATATCGTATTTTTAAAAAAATCTAATGATAGGATTTTTCAGAAAATTGAAAAAACCGTAAAATGTCAAGAGTAAAGTGCCATTATTTTAAACAATGTATCGTTCTAAATGCTTAATCCCTATGTAAAAAAGTTATTTAAGCAAGAATATGTTATTGAAAAAAATTAGAAAAATTTATTTTAGCCGTAAATCGAAAATAATGGGGACACCGGAGCTGTTCGAAGCGCCGAGACGCGCCGCGTACGGCCGAATATTTTCTAAGTCCCAACGTACCGATCAAGAGTAAAGTACCATTTTCCTACATTAGATTTCGTTCTAAATGCTTAATCCCTATGTAAAAACGTTGGTTAAGCAAGAATATCGTATTTTTAAAAAAATCTAATGATAGGATTTTCCAGAAAATTGAAAAAACCGAAAAATGTCAAGAGTAAAGTGCCATTTTCTGACATTAGATTTCGTTCTAAATGCTTAATCCCTATGTAGAAACGTTAGTTAAGCAAGAATATCGTATTTTTAAAAAAATCTAATGATAGGATTTTTCAGAAAATTGAAAAAACCGTAAAATGTCAAGAGTAAAGTGCCATTATTTTAAACAATGTATCGTTCTAAATGCTTAATCCCTATGTAAAAAAGTTATTTAAGCAAGAATATGTTATTGAAAAAAATTAGAAAAATTTATTTTAGCCGTAAATCGAAAATAATGGGGACACCGGAGCTGTTCGAAGCGCCGAGACGCGCCGCGTACGGCCGAATATTTTCTAAGTCCCAACGTACCGATCAAGAGTAAAGTACCATTTTCCTACATTAGATTTCGTTCTAAATGCTTAATCCCTATGTAAAAACGTTAGTTAAGCAAGAATATCGTATTTTTAAAAAAATCTAATGATAGGATTTTCCAGAAAATTGAAAAAACCGAAAAATGTCAAGAGTAAAGTGCCATTTTCTGACATTAGATTTCGTTCTAAATGCTTAATCCCTATGTAGAAACGTTAGTTAAGCAAGAATATCGTATTTTTAAAAAAATCTAATGGTAGGATTTTTCAGAAAATTGAAAAAACCGTAAAATGTCAAGAGTAAAGTGCCCTTATTTTAAACATTATATCGTTCTAAATGCTTAATCCCTATGTAAAAAAGTTATCTAAGCAAGAATATGTTATTGAATAAAATGAGAAAAATTTATTTTAGCCGTAAATCGAAAATAATGGGTCGAGCGAATCGGTCGATTGCGCCGAGACGCGCTATGATGCAACAGACGAGCGATTGGAACGCCCGAATATTTTCAAAGTCCCAACGTACCGATCAAGAGTAAAGTACCATTTTCCTACATTAGATTTCGTTCTAAATGCTTAATCCCTATGTAAAAACGTTAGTTAAGCAAGAATATCGTATTTTTAAAAAAATCTAATGATAGGATTTTCCAGAAAATTGAAAAAACCGAAAAATGTCAAGAGTAAAGTGCCATTTTCTGACATTAGATTTCGTTCTAAATGCTTAATCCCTATGTAGAAACGTTAGTTATGCAAGATTATCGTATTTTTAAAAAAATCTAATGATAGGATTTTTCAGAAAATTGAAAAAACCGTAAAATGTCAAGAGTAAAGTGCCCTTATTTTAAACATTATATCGTTCTAAATGCTTAATCCCTATGTAAAAAAGTTATCTAAGCAAGAATATGTTATTGAATAAAATGAGAAAAATTTATTTTAGCCGTAAATCGAAAATAATGGGTCGAGCGAATCGGTCGATTGCGCCGAGACGCGCTATGATGCAACAGACGAGCGATTGGAACGCCCGAATATTTTCAAAGTCCCAACGTACCGATCAAGAGTAAAGTACCATTTTCCTACATTAGATTTCGTTCTAAATGCTTAATCCCTTTGTAAAAACGTTAGTTAAGCAAGAATATCGTATTTTTAAAAAAATCTAATGATAGGATTTTCCAGAAAATTGAAAAAACCGAAAAATGTCAAGAGTAAAGTGCCATTTTCTGACATTAGATTTCGTTCTAAATGCTTAATCCCTATGTAGAAACGTTAGTTAAGCAAGAATATCGTATTTTTAAAAAAATCTAATGGTAGGATTTTTCAGAAAATTGAAAAAACCGTAAAATGTCAAGAGTAAAGTGCCCTTATTTTAAACATTATATCGTTCTAAATGCTTAATCCCTATGTAAAAAAGTTATCTAAGCAAGAATATGTTATTGAATAAAATGAGAAAAATTTATTTTAGCCGTAAATCGAAAATAATGGGTCGAGCGAATCGGTCGATTGCGCCGAGACGCGCTATGATGCAACAGACGAGCGATTGGAACGCCCGAATATTTTCAAAGTCCCAACGTACCGGTCAAGAGTAAAGTACCATTTTCCTACATTAGATTTCGTTCTAAATGCTTAATCCCTATGTAAAAACGTTAGTTAAGCAAGAATATCGTATTTTAAAAAAAATCTAATGATAGGATTTTCCAGAAAATTGAAAAAACCGAAAAATGTCAAGAGTAAAGTGCCATTTTCTGACATTAGATTTCGTTCTAAATGCTTAATCCCTATGTAGAAACGTTAGTTAAGCAAGAATATCGTATTTTTAAAAAAATCTAATGGTAGGATTTTTCAGAAAATTGAAAAAACCGTAAAATGTCAAGAGTAAAGTGCCCTTATTTTAAACATTATATCGTTCTAAATGCTTAATCCCTATGTAAAAAAGTTATCTAAGCAAGAATATGTTATTGAATAAAATGAGAAAAATTTATTTTAGCCGTAAATCGAAAATAATGGGTCGAGCGAATCGGTCGATTGCGCCGAGACGCGCTATGATGCAACAGACGAGCGATTGGAACGCCCGAATATTTTCAAAGTCCCAACGTACCGATCAAGAGTAAAGTACCATTTTCCTACATTAGATTTCGTTCTAAATGCTTAATCCCTATGTAAAAACGTTAGTTAAGCAAGAATATCGTATTTTTAAAAAAATCTAATGATAGGATTTTCCAGAAAATTGAAAAAACCGAAAAATGTCAAGAGTAAAGTGCCATTTTCTGACATTAGATTTCGTTCTAAATGCTTAATCCCTATGTAGAAACGTTAGTTATGCAAGATTATCGTATTTTTAAAAAAATCTAATGATAGGATTTTTCAGAAAATTGAAAAAACCGTAAAATGTCAAGAGTAAAGTGCCCTTATTTTAAACATTATATCGTTCTAAATGCTTAATCCCTATGTAAAAAAGTTATCTAAGCAAGAATATGTTATTGAATAAAATGAGAAAAATTTATTTTAGCCGTAAATCGAAAATAATGGGTCGAGCGAATCGGTCGATTGCGCCGAGACGCGCTATGATGCAACAGACGAGCGATTGGAACGCCCGAATATTTTCAAAGTCCCAACGTACCGATCAAGAGTAAAGTACCATTTTCCTACATTAGATTTCGTTCTAAATGCTTAATCCCTTTGTAAAAACGTTAGTTAAGCAAGAATATCGTATTTTTAAAAAAATCTAATGATAGGATTTTCCAGAAAATTGAAAAAACCGAAAAATGTCAAGAGTAAAGTGCCATTTTCTGACATTAGATTTCGTTCTAAATGCTTAATCCCTATGTAGAAACGTTAGTTAAGCAAGAATATCGTATTTTTAAAAAAATCTAATGGTAGGATTTTTCAGAAAATTGAAAAAACCGTAAAATGTCAAGAGTAAAGTGCCCTTATTTTAAACATTATATCGTTCTAAATGCTTAATCCCTATGTAAAAAAGTTATCTAAGCAAGAATATGTTATTGAATAAAATGAGAAAAATTTATTTTAGCCGTAAATCGAAAATAATGGGTCGAGCGAATCGGTCGATTGCGCCGAGACGCGCTATGATGCAACAGACGAGCGATTGGAACGCCCGAATATTTTCAAAGTCCCAACGTACCGGTCAAGAGTAAAGTACCATTTTCCTACATTAGATTTCGTTCTAAATGCTTAATCCCTATGTAAAAACGTTAGTTAAGCAAGAATATCGTATTTTAAAAAAAATCTAATGATAGGATTTTCCAGAAAATTGAAAAAACCGAAAAATGTCAAGAGTAAAGTGCCATTTTCTGACATTAGATTTCGTTCTAAATGCTTAATCCCTATGTAGAAACGTTAGTTAAGCAAGAATATCGTATTTTTAAAAAAATCTAATGGTAGGATTTTTCAGAAAATTGAAAAAACCGTAAAATGTCAAGAGTAAAGTGCCCTTATTTTAAACATTATATCGTTCTAAATGCTTAATCCCTATGTAAAAAAGTTATCTAAGCAAGAATATGTTATTGAATAAAATGAGAAAAATTTATTTTAGCCGTAAATCGAAAATAATGGGTCGAGCGAATCGGTCGATTGCGCCGAGACGCGCTATGATGCAACAGACGAGCGATTGGAACGCCCGAATATTTTCAAAGTCCCAACGTACCGGTCAAGAGTAAAGTACCATTTTCCTACATTAGATTTCGTTCTAAATGCTTAATCCCTATGTAAAAACGTTAGTTAAGCAAGAATATCGTATTTTAAAAAAAATCTAATGATAGGATTTTCCAGAAAATTGAAAAAACCGAAAAATGTCAAGAGTAAAGTGCCATTTTCTGACATTAGATTTCGTTCTAAATGCTTAATCCCTATGTAGAAACGTTAGTTATGCAAGATTATCGTATTTTTAAAAAAATCTAATGATAGGATTTTTCAGAAAATTGAAAAAACCGTAAAATGTCAAGAGTAAAGTGCCCTTATTTTAAACATTATATCGTTCTAAATGCTTAATCCCTATGTAAAAAAGTTATCTAAGCAAGAATATGTTATTGAATAAAATGAGAAAAATTTATTTTAGCCGTAAATCGAAAATAATGGGTCGAGCGAATCGGTCGATTGCGCCGAGACGCGCTATGATGCAACAGACGAGCGATTGGAACGCCCGAATATTTTCAAAGTCCCAACGTACCGATCAAGAGTAAAGTACCATTTTCCTACATTAGATTTCGTTCTAAATGCTTAATCCCTTTGTAAAAACGTTAGTTAAGCAAGAATATCGTATTTTTAAAAAAATCTAATGATAGGATTTTCCAGAAAATTGAAAAAACCGAAAAATGTCAAGAGTAAAGTGCCATTTTCTGACATTAGATTTCGTTCTAAATGCTTAATCCCTATGTAGAAACGTTAGTTAAGCAAGAATATCGTATTTTTAAAAAAATCTAATGATAGGATTTTTCAGAAAATTGAAAAAACCGTAAAATGTCAAGAGTAAAGTGCCATTATTTTAAACAATGTATCGTTCTAAATGCTTAATCCCTATGTAAAAAAGTTATTTAAGCAAGAATATGTTATTGAAAAAAATTAGAAAAATTTATTTTAGCCGTAAATCGAAAATAATGGGGACACCGGAGCTGTTCGAAGCGCCGAGACGCGCCGCGTACGGCCGAATATTTTCTAAGTCCCAACGTACCGATCAAGAGTAAAGTACCATTTTCCTACATTAGATTTCGTTCTAAATGCTTAATCCCTATGTAAAAACGTTAGTTAAGCAAGAATATCGTATTTTTAAAAAAATCTAATGATAGGATTTTCCAGAAAATTGAAAAAACCGAAAAATGTCAAGAGTAAAGTGCCATTTTCTGACATTAGATTTCGTTCTAAATGCTTAATCCCTATGTAGAAACGTTAGTTAAGCAAGAATATCGTATTTTTAAAAAAATCTAATGATAGGATTTTTCAGAAAATTGAAAAAACCGTAAAATGTCAAGAGTAAAGTGCCATTATTTTAAACAATGTATCGTTCTAAATGCTTAATCCCTATGTAAAAAAGTTATTTAAGCAAGAATATGTTATTGAAAAAAATTAGAAAAATTTATTTTAGCCGTAAATCGAAAATAATGGGGACACCGGAGCTGTTCGAAGCGCCGAGACGCGCCGCGTACGGCCGAATATTTTCTAAGTCCCAACGTACCGATCAAGAGTAAAGTACCATTTTCCTACATTAGATTTCGTTCTAAATGCTTAATCCCTATGTAAAAACGTTAGTTAAGCAAGAATATCGTATTTTTAAAAAAATCTAATGATAGGATTTTCCAGAAAATTGAAAAAACCGAAAAATGTCAAGAGTAAAGTGCCATTTTCTGACATTAGATTTCGTTCTAAATGCTTAATCCCTATGTAGAAACGTTAGTTAAGCAAGAATATCGTATTTTTAAAAAAATCTAATGGTAGGATTTTTCAGAAAATTGAAAAAACCGTAAAATGTCAAGAGTAAAGTGCCCTTATTTTAAACATTATATCGTTCTAAATGCTTAATCCCTATGTAAAAAAGTTATCTAAGCAAGAATATGTTATTGAATAAAATGAGAAAAATTTATTTTAGCCGTAAATCGAAAATAATGGGTCGAGCGAATCGGTCGATTGCGCCGAGACGCGCTATGATGCAACAGACGAGCGATTGGAACGCCCGAATATTTTCAAAGTCCCAACGTACCGGTCAAGAGTAAAGTACCATTTTCCTACATTAGATTTCGTTCTAAATGCTTAATCCCTATGTAAAAACGTTAGTTAAGCAAGAATATCGTATTTTTAAAAAAATCTAATGATAGGATTTTCCAGAAAATTGAAAAAACCGAAAAATGTCAAGAGTAAAGTGCCATTTTCTGACATTAGATTTCGTTCTAAATGCTTAATCCCTATGTAGAAACGTTAGTTAAGCAAGAATATCGTATTTTTAAAAAAATCTAATGATAGGATTTTTCAGAAAATTGAAAAAACCGTAAAATGTCAAGAGTAAAGTGCCATTATTTTAAACAATGTATCGTTCTAAATGCTTAATCCCTATGTAAAAAAGTTATTTAAGCAAGAATATGTTATTGAAAAAAATTAGAAAAATTTATTTTAGCCGTAAATCGAAAATAATGGGGACACCGGAGCTGTTCGAAGCGCCGAGACGCGCCGCGTACGGCCGAATATTT
The DNA here is from genome assembly GCF_051020955.1 of Megalopta genalis. Taxonomy (NCBI): domain Eukaryota; kingdom Metazoa; phylum Arthropoda; class Insecta; order Hymenoptera; family Halictidae; genus Megalopta; species Megalopta genalis. The sequence continues at coordinate 58,284 of NW_027477055.1, read as the reverse complement.
TCTAAGTCCCAACGTACCGATCAAGAGTAAAGTACCATTTTCCTACATTAGATTTCGTTCTAAATGCTTAATCCCTATGTAGAAACGTTAGTTAAGCAAGAATATCGTATTTTTAAAAAAATCTAATGATAGGATTTTTCAGAAAATTGAAAAAACCGTAAAATGTCAAGAGTAAAGTGCCCTTATTTTAAACATTATATCGTTCTAAATGCTTAATCCCTATGTAAAAAAGTTATCTAAGCAAGAATATGTTATTGAATAAAATGAGAAAAATTTATTTTAGCCGTAAATCGAAAATAATGGGTCGAGCGAATCGGTCGATTGCGCCGAGACGCGCTATGATGCAACAGACGAGCGATTGGAACGCCCGAATATTTTCAAAGTCCCAACGTACCGATCAAGAGTAAAGTACCATTTTCCTACATTAGATTTCGTTCTAAATGCTTAATCCCTATGTAAAAACGTTAGTTAAGCAAGAATATCGTATTTTTAAAAAAATCTAATGATAGGATTTTCCAGAAAATTGAAAAAACCGAAAAATGTCAAGAGTAAAGTGCCATTTTCTGACATTAGATTTCGTTCTAAATGCTTAATCCCTATGTAGAAACGTTAGTTAAGCAAGAATATCGTATTTTTAAAAAAATCTAATGATAGGATTTTTCAGAAAATTGAAAAAACCGTAAAATGTCAAGAGTAAAGTGCCATTATTTTAAACAATGTATCGTTCTAAATGCTTAATCCCTATGTAAAAAAGTTATTTAAGCAAGAATATGTTATTGAAAAAAATTAGAAAAATTTATTTTAGCCGTAAATCGAAAATAATGGGGACACCGGAGCTGTTCGAAGCGCCGAGACGCGCCGCGTACGGCCGAATATTTTCTAAGTCCCAACGTACCGATCAAGAGTAAAGTACCATTTTCCTACATTAGATTTCGTTCTAAATGCTTAATCCCTATGTAAAAACGTTAGTTAAGCAAGAATATCGTATTTTTAAAAAAATCTAATGATAGGATTTTCCAGAAAATTGAAAAAACCGAAAAATGTCAAGAGTAAAGTGCCATTTTCTGACATTAGATTTCGTTCTAAATGCTTAATCCCTATGTAGAAACGTTAGTTAAGCAAGAATATCGTATTTTTAAAAAAATCTAATGGTAGGATTTTTCAGAAAATTGAAAAAACCGTAAAATGTCAAGAGTAAAGTGCCCTTATTTTAAACATTATATCGTTCTAAATGCTTAATCCCTATGTAAAAAAGTTATCTAAGCAAGAATATGTTATTGAATAAAATGAGAAAAATTTATTTTAGCCGTAAATCGAAAATAATGGGTCGAGCGAATCGGTCGATTGCGCCGAGACGCGCTATGATGCAACAGACGAGCGATTGGAACGCCCGAATATTTTCAAAGTCCCAACGTACCGGTCAAGAGTAAAGTACCATTTTCCTACATTAGATTTCGTTCTAAATGCTTAATCCCTATGTAAAAACGTTAGTTAAGCAAGAATATCGTATTTTTAAAAAAATCTAATGATAGGATTTTCCAGAAAATTGAAAAAACCGAAAAATGTCAAGAGTAAAGTGCCATTTTCTGACATTAGATTTCGTTCTAAATGCTTAATCCCTATGTAGAAACGTTAGTTAAGCAAGAATATCGTATTTTTAAAAAAATCTAATGATAGGATTTTTCAGAAAATTGAAAAAACCGTAAAATGTCAAGAGTAAAGTGCCATTATTTTAAACAATGTATCGTTCTAAATGCTTAATCCCTATGTAAAAAAGTTATTTAAGCAAGAATATGTTATTGAAAAAAATTAGAAAAATTTATTTTAGCCGTAAATCGAAAATAATGGGGACACCGGAGCTGTTCGAAGCGCCGAGACGCGCCGCGTACGGCCGAATATTTTCTAAGTCCCAACGTACCGATCAAGAGTAAAGTACCATTTTCCTACATTAGATTTCGTTCTAAATGCTTAATCCCTATGTAAAAACGTTGGTTAAGCAAGAATATCGTATTTTTAAAAAAATCTAATGATAGGATTTTCCAGAAAATTGAAAAAACCGAAAAATGTCAAGAGTAAAGTGCCATTTTCTGACATTAGATTTCGTTCTAAATGCTTAATCCCTATGTAGAAACGTTAGTTAAGCAAGAATATCGTATTTTTAAAAAAATCTAATGATAGGATTTTTCAGAAAATTGAAAAAACCGTAAAATGTCAAGAGTAAAGTGCCATTATTTTAAACAATGTATCGTTCTAAATGCTTAATCCCTATGTAAAAAAGTTATTTAAGCAAGAATATGTTATTGAAAAAAATTAGAAAAATTTATTTTAGCCGTAAATCGAAAATAATGGGGACACCGGAGCTGTTCGAAGCGCCGAGACGCGCCGCGTACGGCCGAATATTTTCTAAGTCCCAACGTAACGATCAAGAGTAAAGTACCATTTTCCTACATTAGATTTCGTTCTAAATGCTTAATCCCTATGTAAAAACGTTAGTTAAGCAAGAATATCGTATTTTTAAAAAAATCTAATGATAGGATTTTCCAGAAAATTGAAAAAACCGAAAAATGTCAAGAGTAAAGTGCCATTTTCTGACATTAGATTTCGTTCTAAATGCTTAATCCCTATGTAGAAACGTTAGTTAAGCAAGAATATCGTATTTTTAAAAAAATCTAATGGTAGGATTTTTCAGAAAATTGAAAAAACCGTAAAATGTCAAGAGTAAAGTGCCCTTATTTTAAACATTATATCGTTCTAAATGCTTAATCCCTATGTAAAAAAGTTATCTAAGCAAGAATATGTTATTGAATAAAATGAGAAAAATTTATTTTAGCCGTAAATCGAAAATAATGGGTCGAGCGAATCGGTCGATTGCGCCGAGACGCGCTATGATGCAACAGACGAGCGATTGGAACGCCCGAATATTTTCAAAGTCCCAACGTACCGATCAAGAGTAAAGTACCATTTTCCTACATTAGATTTCGTTCTAAATGCTTAATCCCTATGTAAAAACGTTAGTTAAGCAAGAATATCGTATTTTTAAAAAAATCTAATGATAGGATTTTCCAGAAAATTGAAAAAACCGAAAAATGTCAAGAGTAAAGTGCCATTTTCTGACATTAGATTTCGTTCTAAATGCTTAATCCCTATGTAGAAACGTTAGTTATGCAAGATTATCGTATTTTTAAAAAAATCTAATGATAGGATTTTTCAGAAAATTGAAAAAACCGTAAAATGTCAAGAGTAAAGTGCCCTTATTTTAAACATTATATCGTTCTAAATGCTTAATCCCTATGTAAAAAAGTTATCTAAGCAAGAATATGTTATTGAATAAAATGAGAAAAATTTATTTTAGCCGTAAATCGAAAATAATGGGTCGAGCGAATCGGTCGATTGCGCCGAGACGCGCTATGATGCAACAGACGAGCGATTGGAACGCCCGAATATTTTCAAAGTCCCAACGTACCGATCAAGAGTAAAGTACCATTTTCCTACATTAGATTTCGTTCTAAATGCTTAATCCCTTTGTAAAAACGTTAGTTAAGCAAGAATATCGTATTTTTAAAAAAATCTAATGATAGGATTTTCCAGAAAATTGAAAAAACCGAAAAATGTCAAGAGTAAAGTGCCATTTTCTGACATTAGATTTCGTTCTAAATGCTTAATCCCTATGTAGAAACGTTAGTTAAGCAAGAATATCGTATTTTTAAAAAAATCTAATGGTAGGATTTTTCAGAAAATTGAAAAAACCGTAAAATGTCAAGAGTAAAGTGCCCTTATTTTAAACATTATATCGTTCTAAATGCTTAATCCCTATGTAAAAAAGTTATCTAAGCAAGAATATGTTATTGAATAAAATGAGAAAAATTTATTTTAGCCGTAAATCGAAAATAATGGGTCGAGCGAATCGGTCGATTGCGCCGAGACGCGCTATGATGCAACAGACGAGCGATTGGAACGCCCGAATATTTTCAAAGTCCCAACGTACCGGTCAAGAGTAAAGTACCATTTTCCTACATTAGATTTCGTTCTAAATGCTTAATCCCTATGTAAAAACGTTAGTTAAGCAAGAATATCGTATTTTAAAAAAAATCTAATGATAGGATTTTCCAGAAAATTGAAAAAACCGAAAAATGTCAAGAGTAAAGTGCCATTTTCTGACATTAGATTTCGTTCTAAATGCTTAATCCCTATGTAGAAACGTTAGTTAAGCAAGAATATCGTATTTTTAAAAAAATCTAATGGTAGGATTTTTCAGAAAATTGAAAAAACCGTAAAATGTCAAGAGTAAAGTGCCCTTATTTTAAACATTATATCGTTCTAAATGCTTAATCCCTATGTAAAAAAGTTATCTAAGCAAGAATATGTTATTGAATAAAATGAGAAAAATTTATTTTAGCCGTAAATCGAAAATAATGGGTCGAGCGAATCGGTCGATTGCGCCGAGACGCGCTATGATGCAACAGACGAGCGATTGGAACGCCCGAATATTTTCAAAGTCCCAACGTACCGGTCAAGAGTAAAGTACCATTTTCCTACATTAGATTTCGTTCTAAATGCTTAATCCCTATGTAAAAACGTTAGTTAAGCAAGAATATCGTATTTTAAAAAAAATCTAATGATAGGATTTTCCAGAAAATTGAAAAAACCGAAAAATGTCAAGAGTAAAGTGCCATTTTCTGACATTAGATTTCGTTCTAAATGCTTAATCCCTATGTAGAAACGTTAGTTATGCAAGATTATCGTATTTTTAAAAAAATCTAATGATAGGATTTTTCAGAAAATTGAAAAAACCGTAAAATGTCAAGAGTAAAGTGCCCTTATTTTAAACATTATATCGTTCTAAATGCTTAATCCCTATGTAAAAAAGTTATCTAAGCAAGAATATGTTATTGAATAAAATGAGAAAAATTTATTTTAGCCGTAAATCGAAAATAATGGGTCGAGCGAATCGGTCGATTGCGCCGAGACGCGCTATGATGCAACAGACGAGCGATTGGAACGCCCGAATATTTTCAAAGTCCCAACGTACCGGTCAAGAGTAAAGTACCATTTTCCTACATTAGATTTCGTTCTAAATGCTTAATCCCTATGTAAAAACGTTAGTTAAGCAAGAATATCGTATTTTTAAAAAAATCTAATGATAGGATTTTCCAGAAAATTGAAAAAACCGAAAAATGTCAAGAGTAAAGTGCCATTTTCTGACATTAGATGTCGTTCTAAATCCTTAATCCCTATGTAGAAACGTTAGTTAAGCAAGAATATCGTATTTTTAAAAAAATCTAATGGTAGGATTTTTCAGAAAATTGAAAAAACCGTAAAATGTCAAGAGTAAAGTGCCCTTATTTTAAACATTATATCGTTCTAAATGCTTAATCCCTATGTAAAAAAGTTATCTAAGCAAGAATATGTTATTGAATAAAATGAGAAAAATTTATTTTAGCCGTAAATCGAAAATAATGGGTCGAGCGAATCGGTCGATTGCGCCGAGACGCGCTATGATGCAACAGACGAGCGATTGGAACGCCCGAATATTTTCAAAGTCCCAACGTACCGATCAAGAGTAAAGTACCATTTTCCTACATTAGATTTCGTTCTAAATGCTTAATCCCTATGTAAAAACGTTAGTTAAGCAAGAATATCGTATTTTAAAAAAAATCTAATGATAGGATTTTCCAGAAAATTGAAAAAACCGAAAAATGTCAAGAGTAAAGTGCCATTTTCTGACATTAGATTTCGTTCTAAATGCTTAATCCCTATGTAGAAACGTTAGTTAAGCAAGAATATCGTATTTTTAAAAAAATCTAATGGTAGGATTTTTCAGAAAATTGAAAAAACCGTAAAATGTCAAGAGTAAAGTGCCCTTATTTTAAACATTATATCGTTCTAAATGCTTAATCCCTATGTAAAAAAGTTATCTAAGCAAGAATATGTTATTGAATAAAATGAGAAAAATTTATTTTAGCCGTAAATCGAAAATAATGGGTCGAGCGAATCGGTCGATTGCGCCGAGACGCGCTATGATGCAACAGACGAGCGATTGGAACGCCCGAATATTTTCAAAGTCCCAACGTACCGATCAAGAGTAAAGTACCATTTTCCTACATTAGATTTCGTTCTAAATGCTTAATCCCTTTGTAAAAACGTTAGTTAAGCAAGAATATCGTATTTTTAAAAAAATCTAATGATAGGATTTTCCAGAAAATTGAAAAAACCGAAAAATGTCAAGAGTAAAGTGCCATTTTCTGACATTAGATTTCGTTCTAAATGCTTAATCCCTATGTAGAAACGTTAGTTAAGCAAGAATATCGTATTTTTAAAAAAATCTAATGGTAGGATTTTTCAGAAAATTGAAAAAACCGTAAAATGTCAAGAGTAAAGTGCCCTTATTTTAAACATTATATCGTTCTAAATGCTTAATCCCTATGTAAAAAAGTTATCTAAGCAAGAATATGTTATTGAATAAAATGAGAAAAATTTATTTTAGCCGTAAATCGAAAATAATGGGTCGAGCGAATCGGTCGATTGCGCCGAGACGCGCTATGATGCAACAGACGAGCGATTGGAACGCCCGAATATTTTCAAAGTCCCAACGTACCGGTCAAGAGTAAAGTACCATTTTCCTACATTAGATTTCGTTCTAAATGCTTAATCCCTATGTAAAAACGTTAGTTAAGCAAGAATATCGTATTTTTAAAAAAATCTAATGATAGGATTTTCCAGAAAATTGAAAAAACCGAAAAATGTCAAGAGTAAAGTGCCATTTTCTGACATTAGATTTCGTTCTAAATGCTTAATCCCTATGTAGAAACGTTAGTTAAGCAAGAATATCGTATTTTTAAAAAAATCTAATGATAGGATTTTTCAGAAAATTGAAAAAACCGTAAAATGTCAAGAGTAAAGTGCCATTATTTTAAACAATGTATCGTTCTAAATGCTTAATCCCTATGTAAAAAAGTTATTTAAGCAAGAATATGTTATTGAAAAAAATTAGAAAAATTTATTTTAGCCGTAAATCGAAAATAATGGGGACACCGGAGCTGTTCGAAGCGCCGAGACGCGCCGCGTACGGCCGAATATTTTCTAAGTCCCAACGTACCGATCAAGAGTAAAGTACCATTTTCCTACATTAGATTTCGTTCTAAATGCTTAATCCCTATGTAGAAACGTTAGTTAAGCAAGAATATCGTATTTTTAAAAAAATCTAATGATAGGATTTTTCAGAAAATTGAAAAAACCGTAAAATGTCAAGAGTAAAGTGCCCTTATTTTAAACATTATATCGTTCTAAATGCTTAATCCCTATGTAAAAAAGTTATCTAAGCAAGAATATGTTATTGAATAAAATGAGAAAAATTTATTTTAGCCGTAAATCGAAAATAATGGGTCGAGCGAATCGGTCGATTGCGCCGAGACGCGCTATGATGCAACAGACGAGCGATTGGAACGCCCGAATATTTTCAAAGTCCCAACGTACCGATCAAGAGTAAAGTACCATTTTCCTACATTAGATTTCGTTCTAAATGCTTAATCCCTTTGTAAAAACGTTAGTTAAGCAAGAATATCGTATTTTTAAAAAAATCTAATGATAGGATTTTCCAGAAAATTGAAAAAACCGAAAAATGTCAAGAGTAAAGTGCCATTTTCTGACATTAGATTTCGTTCTAAATGCTTAATCCCTATGTAGAAACGTTAGTTAAGCAAGAATATCGTATTTTTAAAAAAATCTAATGATAGGATTTTTCAGAAAATTGAAAAAACCGTAAAATGTCAAGAGTAAAGTGCCATTATTTTAAACAATGTATCGTTCTAAATGCTTAATCCCTATGTAAAAAAGTTATTTAAGCAAGAATATGTTATTGAAAAAAATTAGAAAAATTTATTTTAGCCGTAAATCGAAAATAATGGGGACACCGGAGCTGTTCGAAGCGCCGAGACGCGCCGCGTACGGCCGAATATTTTCTAAGTCCCAACGTACCGATCAAGAGTAAAGTACCATTTTCCTACATTAGATTTCGTTCTAAATGCTTAATCCCTATGTAAAAACGTTAGTTAAGCAAGAATATCGTATTTTTAAAAAAATCTAATGATAGGATTTTCCAGAAAATTGAAAAAACCGAAAAATGTCAAGAGTAAAGTGCCATTTTCTGACATTAGATTTCGTTCTAAATGCTTAATCCCTATGTAGAAACGTTAGTTAAGCAAGAATATCGTATTTTTAAAAAAATCTAATGATAGGATTTTTCAGAAAATTGAAAAAACCGTAAAATGTCAAGAGTAAAGTGCCATTATTTTAAACAATGTATCGTTCTAAATGCTTAATCCCTATGTAAAAAAGTTATTTAAGCAAGAATATGTTATTGAAAAAAATTAGAAAAATTTATTTTAGCCGTAAATCGAAAATAATGGGGACACCGGAGCTGTTCGAAGCGCCGAGACGCGCCGCGTACGGCCGAATATTTTCTAAGTCCCAACGTACCGATCAAGAGTAAAGTACCATTTTCCTACATTAGATTTCGTTCTAAATGCTTAATCCCTATGTAGAAACGTTAGTTAAGCAAGAATATCGTATTTTTAAAAAAATCTAATGGTAGGATTTTTCAGAAAATTGAAAAAACCGTAAAATGTCAAGAGTAAAGTGCCATTATTTTAAACAATGTATCGTTCTAAATGCTTAATCCCTATGTAAAAAAGTTATCTAAGCAAGAATATGTTATTGAATAAAATGAGAAAAATTTATTTTAGCCGTAAATCGAAAAAAAGACTGTTCGTTTCTCTGTCTCTCTCGCGCGATCGAAGTATTGATGTTTCCCGGCAAAGTAATGGGATATTAATTAAACTTTATACACGAAATTACTCGTTTTGATCCCCGCTACACAGCCGTATACTTTTTATAATTTTGTGGAATCGGGAACCTTGAAATATTTAACATAACGCGGATCGACTGTCTCTGTCTCTTTCTAGATCGGAATAATCGATGTTTCCCGGAAAACTATTCGGAGATTAATTAAACTTTATACACGAAATTACTCGTTTTGATCCCCGCTACACAGCCGTATACTTTTTATAATTTTGTGGAATCGGTAACCTTGAGATATTTAACATAACGCGGATCGACTGTCTCTGTCTCTTTCTAGATCGGAATTATCGATGTTTCCCGGCAAACTATTGGGAGATTATTTAAACTTTATACACGAAATTACTCGTTTTGATCCCCGCTACACAGCCGTATACTTTTTATAATTTTGTGGAATCGGTAACCTGGAGATATTTAACATAACGCGGATCGACTGTCTCTGTCTCTTTCTAGATCGGAATAATCGATGTTTCCCGGCAAACTATTGGGAGATTAATTAAACTTTATACATGAAATTACTCGTTTTGGTCCCCGCTACACAGCCGTATACTTTTTATAATTTTGTGGAATCGGTAACCTTGAGATATTTAACATAACGCGGATCGACTGTCTCTGTCTCTTTCTAGATCGGAATTATCGATGTTTCCCGGCAAACTATTGGGAGATTATTTAAACTTTATACATGAAATTACTCGTTTTGGTCCCCGCTACACAGCCGTATACTTTTTATAATTTTGTGGAATCGGGAACCTTGAAATATTTAACATAACGCGGATCGACTGTCTCTGTCTCTTTCTAGATCGGAATTATCGATGTTTCCCGGAAAACTATTCGGAGATTAATTAAACTTTATACACGAAATTACTCGTTTTGATCCCCGCTACACAGCCGTATACTTTTTATAATTTTGTGGAATCGGTAACCTTGAGATATTTAACATAACGCGGATCGACTGTCTCTGTCTCTTTCTAGATCGGAATTATCGATGTTTCCCGGCAAACTATTGGGAGATTATTTAAACTTTATACATGAAATTACTCGTTTTGATCCCCGCTACACAGCCGTATACTTTTTATAATTTTGTGGAATCGGTAACCTTGAGATATTTAACATAACGCGGATCGACTGTCTCTGTCTCTTTCTAGATCGGAATTATCGATGTTTCCCGGCAAACTATTGGGAGATTATTTAAACTTTATACATGAAATTACTCGTTTTGATCCCCGCTACACAGCCGTATACTTTTTATAATTTTGTGGAATCGGTAACCTGGAGATATTTAACATAACGCGGATCGACTGTCTCTGTCTCTTTCTAGATCGGAATAATCGATGTTTCCCGGCAAACTATTGGGAGATTAATTAAACTTTATACATGAAATTACTCGTTTTGGTCCCCGCTACACAGCCGTATACTTTTTATAATTTTGTGGAATCGGTAACCTTGAGATATTTAACATAACGCGGATCGACTGTCTCTGTCTCTTTCTAGATCGGAATTATCGATGTTTCCCGGCAAACTATTGGGAGATTATTTAAACTTTATACATGAAATTACTCGTTTTGATCCCCGCTACACAGCCGTATACTTTTTATAATTTTGTGGAATCGGTAACCTGGAGATATTTAACATAACGCGGATCGACTGTCTCTGTCTCTTTCTAGATCGGAATAATCGATGTTTCCCGGCAAACTAATGGGAGTTTAATTAAACTTTATGCATCAAATCATTCAGTTTGACTCCTGCAACACAACCAAACACTCTCTGTAATTTTCTGAACTGAAAAACCACTGAAATTGCGCTCGAAATGCGGAGCGACGGGTCGACGCGTCTGCACTGTGCGACAGCTAGTCAAAACGTCCGAACAGCGTATTGTTTTCGATCTCTTGGTATAATATTCGTATTCCTTGCTGTGTATAGCTTCCGATCGA
>NW_027477055.1:37500-42500 GCF_051020955.1 Megalopta genalis | reverse complement strand
GTCGTCCGGGACGTGTGCTTCCAGAAGGGTGTTGGCTGTTTCTACCGCGCTCATAGTGTTGTCGTTAGCTCGCCGGAGGGTGCTGAGCACCCTCTCGACACGGAACTTGTTCGCTTGCAGCTTGTACACGATGCCCCAAGGCTCCGTGTTCCCGTGCGACGACACAAAGTTTCGCCAACTCTCGAATTTCGCCCTCTTCACCTCTCTGCTGTAGTTCCGCAACGAAGTGCGGTACTCCAGCAGTTTTAGGAGGCGTGAGGACTCATTTCTTTCCTTCTGGAAGGCACGCCTCTTTCGGTAGACAGCCTTCTTCATGCCCGTCAGCTCTTTCGTCCACCACGGATTGGACTTTCTAAATCTACGCTTTCTCGGCATCGACGCGGTGCAGGCATCCTTGATGATGTCTGTGAGCGTTTCTGCCATTCCTATAGTTTCCTCCGCTGACTCCAGGCTCAGGACTTCGAGCCTCGATCGTGAAAGATCGGACAGGGTCTCGGAGAATCGCTCCCAGTCGGCTCGACGAGTGTCGAACCGAGAGTTCGCGACTCCGCGATTCCCCGTCGCGGCTCTGGGTGCCCGCAACCTAATGTCAACGGCGTTGTGGTCGCTGGTCGTCCACGCACACCTTACGTTCCAGCTCCTGATGAACGGAGACATGGAAGGCGACGCCAGGGTTACGTCGATGTATGACGACCCGGTTGGCGTCCAGAAGGTAGGTGGTTGAGCTGCGTCGTTCACAACGTCCATGCTAAACGCGGCAATCAGAGTCTCGAATTGAGCTCCTTTCTCGTCTGTGCCCCGGGGGCTCCAGAGCGAGGATTGCGCGTTAGCGTCTGTAGAAACTAAAAGTCTCTCCCCCCTCAGTGCGCAGAACACCTTCTCAAGGTGGCTGAGGTGCTTTTCTATTTCGTCGCGGTGCTGGAAATAGCACGACACCGCGTAAAAGGAAAAGCCGGGTGCTAGCACTTCCGCACAGGCGCAGTGGGAGTTGCTGAGCTGCGAGACGAAGATCATGTCGAAGTTGGGGTTGCAGACGGCAACAGCCGCCCACGGGGGTTGTGGTTCGGCTGCCGCCAACCTCACTCCGGACCCTAAACCACTAATCCTATGTCGCGTGCCCAGCTGGCTGACGTATGCCTCCTGCAATAGCAGGACGTCTAGCCGCTTCTGGGCAATGAGCTCGCGTACCTCTCCGGTGACCGCAGCTGAACGTCTCATGTTCAGCTGCAGTATCCTAATTTCGGGGATATTTTTGGGTGGGGGCCTAACAACCATAATCAGTTCGGGAGAGCGACTGATTTATGGCAGCTATATACGCGGGGCAGTCCTTGCTCGTCACGCAGTGGGAGGAGGGTTTCTTACCCCTCATGCAGTTTACGCAGGTGGCCGGCTTTTCTTTCTTCGGGCAGGTCTTGATCCCGTGCCCCGCCTCCGCGCAGTGGCCGCAGGTCTCCTTCTCGGCCTTGCAGAACTTGGCAGGATGGCCGAATCCCTGGCACTTATAGCACCTGGTCACGCTGACGTGGTCCCGGACCCTGCAGCAGTTCCAGCCCACGTACAGCCTCTCCCTGGAGACCAGGAGGTCCCGGGCACGCTTGCTGACCTCGAATATCAGGTTGCAGCGGTCCCTGGTTTTATCACCGCTCCTGTACACTAGGTTAATCTCCTTGGAGAGGCTGGCCGCTTCCTCTTTGCTGAGGTTCTGCTGCAGGATCGCTGCGGTCGTCTCCTTGGGGTCCTCCTGGGTCCGCGGGACATCGAAGACGATGATCCGCGGGTTCCGCTTGGCCGGAGCTCCTACGATAAAACCGGCAGCTTTTAGTTTTTGGTGCGCCATTAAGGTTGCCACGTCGGTGTTCTTTGACGTGACCAGCGCGATGCCTGAACCCTGCACCCTGCGGACGCCCTTGATTTGCAGGCCGTCCGCTCTTGGCGAGACCAGCTCGAAGACCGCCTCCTTTGTCTTCGAGCTGTCCTCGTATTTGCTGGTGTCTGCCGGCGTGATGATGACCACGTTGGGGGGGTCCTGCTTCTGCGTGGACCTGGCTGCCGTAGCGGACCTGACGCCGACGCGTTCGGCATACGTTGTCGGCTTTTTGGGGGCGGCGGCTGCGGCGGCGGCGACGGCGACGGCTTTGTCCTGGAGCGCCTGGCAGGAACGCTTGCACTCCTTGGACTCGGCCTGGGCTGCCTCAAGACGTCCCTCCAGCCTGCTGCTGTAAACGAGGGCTTTAATGAGTAAGTCGTTAAACTTTGCGGCCTGTGTGCACAGGGCGTGCACCACAGTGGACGGGATGTCGTTTCCTGGAAGCGTAATCTCATTAGTAAGCTGCCTATAAGCTTTGGCAGCGTGGGCTCTGAGGGCTGCCACGGTCGTGTCCTCGTCCTCCGAGTTGGCCCGGCACGGCTCCTCTGCTGTCTCCTGCGTGGTTTGTGCTGTCTGTGTTGTCTGCGTTGTTTGTTTATCCTTTTTCTTTTTCTTCTTCTTCTTTATGATAGGGACAGATGGGAATCTCGTTAATCCATTCATGCGCGTCACTAATTAGATGACGAGGCATTTGGCTATTTTTTTTTTTTTTTTTTTTTTTTTTTTTTTTTTTTTTTTTTTTTTTTTTTTTTTTTTTTTTTTTTTTTCCGGGGATACGAGCCGGTGACTGGTGGCCGCATTGCCCCGTTATTACGCCTATATGGTAGGCGGCACCAATTTGTTCCCCCTTTCCGGTCCCTTACCCGATGCCCGACCGGTCGAACCGCGTAGGTGTTAGGCAGTTCGTCCGCGTAGATGTCCTGCGGTTAAACAATCCCCAGGCTGCCAATCCTCCGACCAAGACCCTCGAGGCGATCACCTTGAGGTCACGCTGGCCCATCAATCCCGCGCCCAGTAGGCCCCTGCATGACTTCGCGCTCCATAGTCCTCTCAGCGACAAAGTGGCAGAGAATACGCTGACATCCTCCGTGCCGTTGCTAGAAGCAACTGCACGTCGGAAGCTGGCGTTGTCAGCGTAATACTGGACCTTACGCTTATGCGCAAGATCCAGGATTGTCTGTTCACTAACCACTTGCGCATCGAGGACCATGCACTCACCGTCCTTGCATGCTACCAAATCTGGCTTTCTCATTCCCTCATCGGTGGGGATCTTCGGCTCGCGCGCTACCTGAAAACCCCTTTGCACTAAACCACGTGCAAGATAGTCGACTACAGCGTCGTGCCTTCTTGTCCGCCCATCATGGGTGCGGTGGCACTGCTGTAGGACGTGGTTAAGGGTTTCAGGCACCGCGCAGCCAGCCCTGCAGAGCCTGTCCTGTCTTCGGCCCCTAGATGTTCGGGACCTAGTCGGAAGGGCGTTGATCCGCAACTTGCAGGAGTTGACGAAGTCTCGTCCCGACAAGAAGCGGGTCCCCTCCGCGACCCATCTGTGCTGCCCCGGGACCCTCTTCGACTCTTTCAAAGCGCTGCCATCGACACTCCCGTGAAGAGCATTCGCCCAACGGCGCGCTTCCCTCTCGGGAGTGTCGATGACCTCGCCGTGATCCATCAGGCGCTGCTGCGCCCTCTGGATCTCGAGTCGAAGATAGTCCCCCGGCAGCCCAGACGCGGCCTCAGAAGACAAGGACAGTTCCTTCAGGCGGCTAAGCCGAATCCTGGGCATACTCCACCGAAGCGAAGCAATACCCAGGCCTCCCGAACCGATGGCGGAATGGAAATAGGCCTTAGATGTATCGGCCGGTAAATTGAGCCACTTCCTCACCGCACCACGCACCGCCACGTCACACCGATTGAGTTTCCCCAATCCCACAGACCCCAACGACGCCGCATAAAACAAGCTTGGCAACAGGAATATTCGCAGAGCGAATAGTCGCTGTTGCGGCTTAAGCGGTGCACGGGAGATCTTAGCCAAATCAGCGACCAACGAGACTGACGGGTCGGAACGCAGACGACCGTCTGGTTCTCTCCTTAAGAGAGTCATAGTTACTCCCGCCGTTTACCCGCGCTTTTTTGAATTTCTTCACGTTGACATTCAGAGCACTGGGCAGAAATCACATTGCGTCAACACCCGTGGGGGCCATCGCAATGCTTTGTTTTAATTAGACAGTCGGATTCCCCTAGTCCGTGCCAGTTCTGAGCTGAGCGTTGAATGGCGGCCGAAGAGGACGACCGCACCGATGGGAAACGCCACGGAAGCCTCGCAGCAAGGAAGATCCGCGGGAGGCCAAGGCACGGGACCGAGCTCGGATCCCAGCCACGAGAGCCGTTCACCTCGCCCAGGCCCGGCACGTCAGCCAGACCCGCTTCCCGACCAAGCCCGACACGCCCCGCTCCTCAGAGCCAATCCTTATCCCGAAGTTACGGATCCAATTTGCCGACTTCCCTTACCTACATTAATCTATCGACTAGAGGCTCTTTACCTTGGAGACCTGCTGCGGATATGGGTACGAACCGGCGCGACACCTCCACGTGGCCCTCTCCTGGATTTTCAAGGTCCGAGGGGATGATCCGGACACCGCCGCAACTGCGGTGCTCTTCGCGTTCCAAACCCTATCTCCCTGCTAGAGGTTTCCAGGGAACTCGAACGCTTATACAGAAAAGAAAACTCTCCCCGGATCTCCCGACGGCGTCTCCAGGTCATTTTGGGTTACCCCGACGAACACTCTTACGAGGGCCCGAATGGTATGCGGTTCCGCTGCCGGGTTCCGGAATAGAAACCGGATTCCCTTTCGCCCAATGGGTGTTTTTTGTGCATGTATATAATAACAAAATATGCTGCGATTTATATAATAATAAAAAAAATAATAAAATAGCTGCGTTTTTTTTACAAGTGTTTAACGTCTTAGGACACCTCATCTACATAGGATTTCTCTTAGGGCTTAGGATCGACTGACTCGTGTGCAACGGCTGTTCACACGAAACCCTTCTCCACGTCAGTCCTCCAGGGCCTCGCTGGAGTATTTGCTACTACCACCAAGATCTGCGCCGACGGCGGCTCCAGGCAGGCTCACGC
>NW_027477055.1:17500-30000 GCF_051020955.1 Megalopta genalis | reverse complement strand
GCGGCAACAGACCGCCCGGCCGTGCTGTTGTAACATAGCGCGTGAACGAACGAAAAAAATTTTTATAGTAAACATTAAAATAAATTACACTACCGTAAACTAGACAAAAAATTACACATTTTTTCCCAATATGAAAATTTTCACAAACTTTTTAAAGTCCCATCGCATCGAGTAAACTTTTTTAATAACGCGTCCGCACGATTCTAAATGCTTAATCCATATGTGAAATCGTTCACTGATCACGAATATCGCATTTAAAAAAATTACAAAAATTTATTTTTCAAAATAATCAAAAAAAACCGAAAAATCACAAGAGTAAAGTACCATTATTTTAAACAACATGTCGTTCTAAATGCTTAATCCCTATGTAAAAAAGTTATTTAAGCAAGAATATGTAATCGAAAAAAATTAGAAAAATTTATTTTAGCCGTAAATCGAAAATAATGGGGACACCGGAGCTGTTCGAAGCGCCGAGACGCGCCGCGTACGGCCGAATATTTTCTAAGTCCCAACGTACCGATCAAGAGTAAAGTACCATTTTCCTACATTAGATTTCGTTCTAAATGCTTAATCCCTATGTAAAAACGTTAGTTAAGCAAGAATATCGTATTTTTAAAAAAATCTAATGATAGGATTTTCCAGAAAATTGAAAAAACCGAAAAATGTCAAGAGTAAAGTGCCATTTTCTGACATTAGATTTCGTTCTAAATGCTTAATCCCTATGTAGAAACGTTAGTTAAGCAAGAATATCGTATTTTTAAAAAAATCTAATGATAGGATTTTTCAGAAAATTGAAAAAACCGTAAAATGTCAAGAGTAAAGTGCCATTATTTTAAACAATGTATCGTTCTAAATGCTTAATCCCTATGTAAAAAAGTTATTTAAGCAAGAATATGTTATTGAAAAAAATTAGAAAAATTTATTTTAGCCGTAAATCGAAAATAATGGGGACACCGGAGCTGTTCGAAGCGCCGAGACGCGCCGCGTACGGCCGAATATTTTCTAAGTCCCAACGTACCGATCAAGAGTAAAGTACCATTTTCCTACATTAGATTTCGTTCTAAATGCTTAATCCCTATGTAAAAACGTTAGTTAAGCAAGAATATCGTATTTTTAAAAAAATCTAATGATAGGATTTTCCAGAAAATTGAAAAAACCGAAAAATGTCAAGAGTAAAGTGCCATTTTCTGACATTAGATTTCGTTCTAAATGCTTAATCCCTATGTAGAAACGTTAGTTAAGCAAGAATATCGTATTTTTAAAAAAATCTAATGGTAGGATTTTTCAGAAAATTGAAAAAACCGTAAAATGTCAAGAGTAAAGTGCCCTTATTTTAAACATTATATCGTTCTAAATGCTTAATCCCTATGTAAAAAAGTTATCTAAGCAAGAATATGTTATTGAATAAAATGAGAAAAATTTATTTTAGCCGTAAATCGAAAATAATGGGTCGAGCGAATCGGTCGATTGCGCCGAGACGCGCTATGATGCAACAGACGAGCGATTGGAACGCCCGAATATTTTCAAAGTCCCAACGTACCGGTCAAGAGTAAAGTACCATTTTCCTACATTAGATTTCGTTCTAAATGCTTAATCCCTATGTAAAAACGTTAGTTAAGCAAGAATATCGTATTTTAAAAAAAATCTAATGATAGGATTTTCCAGAAAATTGAAAAAACCGAAAAATGTCAAGAGTAAAGTGCCATTTTCTGACATTAGATTTCGTTCTAAATGCTTAATCCCTATGTAGAAACGTTAGTTAAGCAAGATTATCGTATTTTTAAAAAAATCTAATGATAGGATTTTTCAGAAAATTGAAAAAACCGTAAAATGTCAAGAGTAAAGTGCCCTTATTTTAAACATTATATCGTTCTAAATGCTTAATCCCTATGTAAAAAAGTTATCTAAGCAAGAATATGTTATTGAATAAAATGAGAAAAATTTATTTTAGCCGTAAATCGAAAATAATGGGTCGAGCGAATCGGTCGATTGCGCCGAGACGCGCTATGATGCAACAGACGAGCGATTGGAACGCCCGAATATTTTCAAAGTCCCAACGTACCGGTCAAGAGTAAAGTACCATTTTCCTACATTAGATTTCGTTCTAAATGCTTAATCCCTATGTAAAAACGTTAGTTAAGCAAGAATATCGTATTTTAAAAAAAATCTAATGATAGGATTTTCCAGAAAATTGAAAAAACCGAAAAATGTCAAGAGTAAAGTGCCATTTTCTGACATTAGATTTCGTTCTAAATGCTTAATCCCTATGTAGAAACGTTAGTTAAGCAAGAATATCGTATTTTTAAAAAAATCTAATGGTAGGATTTTTCAGAAAATTGAAAAAACCGTAAAATGTCAAGAGTAAAGTGCCCTTATTTTAAACATTATATCGTTCTAAATGCTTAATCCCTATGTAAAAAAGTTATCTAAGCAAGAATATGTTATTGAATAAAATGAGAAAAATTTATTTTAGCCGTAAATCGAAAATAATGGGTCGAGCGAATCGGTCGATTGCGCCGAGACGCGCTATGATGCAACAGACGAGCGATTGGAACGCCCGAATATTTTCAAAGTCCCAACGTACCGGTCAAGAGTAAAGTACCATTTTCCTACATTAGATTTCGTTCTAAATGCTTAATCCCTATGTAAAAACGTTAGTTAAGCAAGAATATCGTATTTTAAAAAAAATCTAATGATAGGATTTTCCAGAAAATTGAAAAAACCGAAAAATGTCAAGAGTAAAGTGCCATTTTCTGACATTAGATTTCGTTCTAAATGCTTAATCCCTATGTAGAAACGTTAGTTATGCAAGATTATCGTATTTTTAAAAAAATCTAATGATAGGATTTTTCAGAAAATTGAAAAAACCGTAAAATGTCAAGAGTAAAGTGCCCTTATTTTAAACATTATATCGTTCTAAATGCTTAATCCCTATGTAAAAAAGTTATCTAAGCAAGAATATGTTATTGAATAAAATGAGAAAAATTTATTTTAGCCGTAAATCGAAAATAATGGGTCGAGCGAATCGGTCGATTGCGCCGAGACGCGCTATGATGCAACAGACGAGCGATTGGAACGCCCGAATATTTTCAAAGTCCCAACGTACCGGTCAAGAGTAAAGTACCATTTTCCTACATTAGATTTCGTTCTAAATGCTTAATCCCTATGTAAAAACGTTAGTTAAGCAAGAATATCGTATTTTTAAAAAAATCTAATGATAGGATTTTCCAGAAAATTGAAAAAACCGAAAAATGTCAAGAGTAAAGTGCCATTTTCTGACATTAGATTTCGTTCTAAATGCTTAATCCCTATGTAGAAACGTTAGTTAAGCAAGAATATCGTATTTTTAAAAAAATCTAATGGTAGGATTTTTCAGAAAATTGAAAAAACCGTAAAATGTCAAGAGTAAAGTGCCCTTATTTTAAACATTATATCGTTCTAAATGCTTAATCCCTATGTAAAAAAGTTATCTAAGCAAGAATATGTTATTGAATAAAATGAGAAAAATTTATTTTAGCCGTAAATCGAAAATAATGGGTCGAGCGAATCGGTCGATTGCGCCGAGACGCGCTATGATGCAACAGACGAGCGATTGGAACGCCCGAATATTTTCAAAGTCCCAACGTACCGATCAAGAGTAAAGTACCATTTTCCTACATTAGATTTCGTTCTAAATGCTTAATCCCTTTGTAAAAACGTTAGTTAAGCAAGAATATCGTATTTTTAAAAAAATCTAATGATAGGATTTTCCAGAAAATTGAAAAAACCGAAAAATGTCAAGAGTAAAGTGCCATTTTCTGACATTAGATTTCGTTCTAAATGCTTAATCCCTATGTAGAAACGTTAGTTAAGCAAGAATATCGTATTTTTAAAAAAATCTAATGATAGGATTTTTCAGAAAATTGAAAAAACCGTAAAATGTCAAGAGTAAAGTGCCATTATTTTAAACAATGTATCGTTCTAAATGCTTAATCCCTATGTAAAAAAGTTATTTAAGCAAGAATATGTTATTGAAAAAAATTAGAAAAATTTATTTTAGCCGTAAATCGAAAATAATGGGGACACCGGAGCTGTTCGAAGCGCCGAGACGCGCCGCGTACGGCCGAATATTTTCTAAGTCCCAACGTACCGGTCAAGAGTAAAGTACCATTTTCCTACATTAGATTTCGTTCTAAATGCTTAATCCCTATGTAAAAACGTTAGTTAAGCAAGAATATCGTATTTTTAAAAAAATCTAATGATAGGATTTTCCAGAAAATTGAAAAAACCGAAAAATGTCAAGAGTAAAGTGCCATTTTCTGACATTAGATTTCGTTCTAAATGCTTAATCCCTATGTAGAAACGTTAGTTAAGCAAGAATATCGTATTTTTAAAAAAATCTAATGGTAGGATTTTTCAGAAAATTGAAAAAACCGTAAAATGTCAAGAGTAAAGTGCCCTTATTTTAAACATTATATCGTTCTAAATGCTTAATCCCTATGTAAAAAAGTTATCTAAGCAAGAATATGTTATTGAATAAAATGAGAAAAATTTATTTTAGCCGTAAATCGAAAATAATGGGTCGAGCGAATCGGTCGATTGCGCCGAGACGCGCTATGATGCAACAGACGAGCGATTGGAACGCCCGAATATTTTCAAAGTCCCAACGTACCGATCAAGAGTAAAGTACCATTTTCCTACATTAGATTTCGTTCTAAATGCTTAATCCCTTTGTAAAAACGTTAGTTAAGCAAGAATATCGTATTTTTAAAAAAATCTAATGATAGGATTTTCCAGAAAATTGAAAAAACCGAAAAATGTCAAGAGTAAAGTGCCATTTTCTGACATTAGATTTCGTTCTAAATGCTTAATCCCTATGTAGAAACGTTAGTTAAGCAAGAATATCGTATTTTTAAAAAAATCTAATGGTAGGATTTTTCAGAAAATTGAAAAAACCGTAAAATGTCAAGAGTAAAGTGCCCTTATTTTAAACATTATATCGTTCTAAATGCTTAATCCCTATGTAAAAAAGTTATCTAAGCAAGAATATGTTATTGAATAAAATGAGAAAAATTTATTTTAGCCGTAAATCGAAAATAATGGGTCGAGCGAATCGGTCGATTGCGCCGAGACGCGCTATGATGCAACAGACGAGCGATTGGAACGCCCGAATATTTTCAAAGTCCCAACGTACCGGTCAAGAGTAAAGTACCATTTTCCTACATTAGATTTCGTTCTAAATGCTTAATCCCTATGTAAAAACGTTAGTTAAGCAAGAATATCGTATTTTAAAAAAAATCTAATGATAGGATTTTCCAGAAAATTGAAAAAACCGAAAAATGTCAAGAGTAAAGTGCCATTTTCTGACATTAGATTTCGTTCTAAATGCTTAATCCCTATGTAGAAACGTTAGTTAAGCAAGAATATCGTATTTTTAAAAAAATCTAATGGTAGGATTTTTCAGAAAATTGAAAAAACCGTAAAATGTCAAGAGTAAAGTGCCCTTATTTTAAACATTATATCGTTCTAAATGCTTAATCCCTATGTAAAAAAGTTATCTAAGCAAGAATATGTTATTGAATAAAATGAGAAAAATTTATTTTAGCCGTAAATCGAAAATAATGGGTCGAGCGAATCGGTCGATTGCGCCGAGACGCGCTATGATGCAACAGACGAGCGATTGGAACGCCCGAATATTTTCAAAGTCCCAACGTACCGGTCAAGAGTAAAGTACCATTTTCCTACATTAGATTTCGTTCTAAATGCTTAATCCCTATGTAAAAACGTTAGTTAAGCAAGAATATCGTATTTTAAAAAAAATCTAATGATAGGATTTTCCAGAAAATTGAAAAAACCGAAAAATGTCAAGAGTAAAGTGCCATTTTCTGACATTAGATTTCGTTCTAAATGCTTAATCCCTATGTAGAAACGTTAGTTATGCAAGATTATCGTATTTTTAAAAAAATCTAATGATAGGATTTTTCAGAAAATTGAAAAAACCGTAAAATGTCAAGAGTAAAGTGCCCTTATTTTAAACATTATATCGTTCTAAATGCTTAATCCCTATGTAAAAAAGTTATCTAAGCAAGAATATGTTATTGAATAAAATGAGAAAAATTTATTTTAGCCGTAAATCGAAAATAATGGGTCGAGCGAATCGGTCGATTGCGCCGAGACGCGCTATGATGCAACAGACGAGCGATTGGAACGCCCGAATATTTTCAAAGTCCCAACGTACCGATCAAGAGTAAAGTACCATTTTCCTACATTAGATTTCGTTCTAAATGCTTAATCCCTTTGTAAAAACGTTAGTTAAGCAAGAATATCGTATTTTTAAAAAAATCTAATGATAGGATTTTCCAGAAAATTGAAAAAACCGAAAAATGTCAAGAGTAAAGTGCCATTTTCTGACATTAGATTTCGTTCTAAATGCTTAATCCCTATGTAGAAACGTTAGTTAAGCAAGAATATCGTATTTTTAAAAAAATCTAATGATAGGATTTTTCAGAAAATTGAAAAAACCGTAAAATGTCAAGAGTAAAGTGCCATTATTTTAAACAATGTATCGTTCTAAATGCTTAATCCCTATGTAAAAAAGTTATTTAAGCAAGAATATGTTATTGAAAAAAATTAGAAAAATTTATTTTAGCCGTAAATCGAAAATAATGGGGACACCGGAGCTGTTCGAAGCGCCGAGACGCGCCGCGTACGGCCGAATATTTTCTAAGTCCCAACGTACCGATCAAGAGTAAAGTACCATTTTCCTACATTAGATTTCGTTCTAAATGCTTAATCCCTATGTAAAAACGTTAGTTAAGCAAGAATATCGTATTTTTAAAAAAATCTAATGATAGGATTTTCCAGAAAATTGAAAAAACCGAAAAATGTCAAGAGTAAAGTGCCATTTTCTGACATTAGATTTCGTTCTAAATGCTTAATCCCTATGTAGAAACGTTAGTTAAGCAAGAATATCGTATTTTTAAAAAAATCTAATGATAGGATTTTTCAGAAAATTGAAAAAACCGTAAAATGTCAAGAGTAAAGTGCCATTATTTTAAACAATGTATCGTTCTAAATGCTTAATCCCTATGTAAAAAAGTTATTTAAGCAAGAATATGTTATTGAAAAAAATTAGAAAAATTTATTTTAGCCGTAAATCGAAAATAATGGGGACACCGGAGCTGTTCGAAGCGCCGAGACGCGCCGCGTACGGCCGAATATTTTCTAAGTCCCAACGTACCGATCAAGAGTAAAGTACCATTTTCCTACATTAGATTTCGTTCTAAATGCTTAATCCCTATGTAAAAACGTTAGTTAAGCAAGAATATCGTATTTTTAAAAAAATCTAATGATAGGATTTTCCAGAAAATTGAAAAAACCGAAAAATGTCAAGAGTAAAGTGCCATTTTCTGACATTAGATTTCGTTCTAAATGCTTAATCCCTATGTAGAAACGTTAGTTAAGCAAGAATATCGTATTTTTAAAAAAATCTAATGGTAGGATTTTTCAGAAAATTGAAAAAACCGTAAAATGTCAAGAGTAAAGTGCCCTTATTTTAAACATTATATCGTTCTAAATGCTTAATCCCTATGTAAAAAAGTTATCTAAGCAAGAATATGTTATTGAATAAAATGAGAAAAATTTATTTTAGCCGTAAATCGAAAATAATGGGTCGAGCGAATCGGTCGATTGCGCCGAGACGCGCTATGATGCAACAGACGAGCGATTGGAACGCCCGAATATTTTCAAAGTCCCAACGTACCGGTCAAGAGTAAAGTACCATTTTCCTACATTAGATTTCGTTCTAAATGCTTAATCCCTATGTAAAAACGTTAGTTAAGCAAGAATATCGTATTTTAAAAAAAATCTAATGATAGGATTTTCCAGAAAATTGAAAAAACCGAAAAATGTCAAGAGTAAAGTGCCATTTTCTGACATTAGATTTCGTTCTAAATGCTTAATCCCTATGTAGAAACGTTAGTTAAGCAAGATTATCGTATTTTTAAAAAAATCTAATGATAGGATTTTTCAGAAAATTGAAAAAACCGTAAAATGTCAAGAGTAAAGTGCCCTTATTTTAAACATTATATCGTTCTAAATGCTTAATCCCTATGTAAAAAAGTTATCTAAGCAAGAATATGTTATTGAATAAAATGAGAAAAATTTATTTTAGCCGTAAATCGAAAATAATGGGTCGAGCGAATCGGTCGATTGCGCCGAGACGCGCTATGATGCAACAGACGAGCGATTGGAACGCCCGAATATTTTCAAAGTCCCAACGTACCGGTCAAGAGTAAAGTACCATTTTCCTACATTAGATTTCGTTCTAAATGCTTAATCCCTATGTAAAAACGTTAGTTAAGCAAGAATATCGTATTTTAAAAAAAATCTAATGATAGGATTTTCCAGAAAATTGAAAAAACCGAAAAATGTCAAGAGTAAAGTGCCATTTTCTGACATTAGATTTCGTTCTAAATGCTTAATCCCTATGTAGAAACGTTAGTTAAGCAAGAATATCGTATTTTTAAAAAAATCTAATGGTAGGATTTTTCAGAAAATTGAAAAAACCGTAAAATGTCAAGAGTAAAGTGCCCTTATTTTAAACATTATATCGTTCTAAATGCTTAATCCCTATGTAAAAAAGTTATCTAAGCAAGAATATGTTATTGAATAAAATGAGAAAAATTTATTTTAGCCGTAAATCGAAAATAATGGGTCGAGCGAATCGGTCGATTGCGCCGAGACGCGCTATGATGCAACAGACGAGCGATTGGAACGCCCGAATATTTTCAAAGTCCCAACGTACCGGTCAAGAGTAAAGTACCATTTTCCTACATTAGATTTCGTTCTAAATGCTTAATCCCTATGTAAAAACGTTAGTTAAGCAAGAATATCGTATTTTAAAAAAAATCTAATGATAGGATTTTCCAGAAAATTGAAAAAACCGAAAAATGTCAAGAGTAAAGTGCCATTTTCTGACATTAGATTTCGTTCTAAATGCTTAATCCCTATGTAGAAACGTTAGTTATGCAAGATTATCGTATTTTTAAAAAAATCTAATGATAGGATTTTTCAGAAAATTGAAAAAACCGTAAAATGTCAAGAGTAAAGTGCCCTTATTTTAAACATTATATCGTTCTAAATGCTTAATCCCTATGTAAAAAAGTTATCTAAGCAAGAATATGTTATTGAATAAAATGAGAAAAATTTATTTTAGCCGTAAATCGAAAATAATGGGTCGAGCGAATCGGTCGATTGCGCCGAGACGCGCTATGATGCAACAGACGAGCGATTGGAACGCCCGAATATTTTCAAAGTCCCAACGTACCGGTCAAGAGTAAAGTACCATTTTCCTACATTAGATTTCGTTCTAAATGCTTAATCCCTATGTAAAAACGTTAGTTAAGCAAGAATATCGTATTTTTAAAAAAATCTAATGATAGGATTTTCCAGAAAATTGAAAAAACCGAAAAATGTCAAGAGTAAAGTGCCATTTTCTGACATTAGATTTCGTTCTAAATGCTTAATCCCTATGTAGAAACGTTAGTTAAGCAAGAATATCGTATTTTTAAAAAAATCTAATGGTAGGATTTTTCAGAAAATTGAAAAAACCGTAAAATGTCAAGAGTAAAGTGCCCTTATTTTAAACATTATATCGTTCTAAATGCTTAATCCCTATGTAAAAAAGTTATTTAAGCAAGAATATGTTATTGAAAAAAATTAGAAAAATTTATTTTAGCCGTAAATCGAAAATAATGGGGACACCGGAGCTGTTCGAAGCGCCGAGACGCGCCGCGTACGGCCGAATATTTTCTAAGTCCCAACGTACCGATCAAGAGTAAAGTACCATTTTCCTACATTAGATTTCGTTCTAAATGCTTAATCCCTATGTAAAAACGTTAGTTAAGCAAGAATATCGTATTTTTAAAAAAATCTAATGATAGGATTTTCCAGAAAATTGAAAAAACCGAAAAATGTCAAGAGTAAAGTGCCATTTTCTGACATTAGATTTCGTTCTAAATGCTTAATCCCTATGTAGAAACGTTAGTTAAGCAAGAATATCGTATTTTTAAAAAAATCTAATGATAGGATTTTTCAGAAAATTGAAAAAACCGTAAAATGTCAAGAGTAAAGTGCCATTATTTTAAACAATGTATCGTTCTAAATGCTTAATCCCTATGTAAAAAAGTTATTTAAGCAAGAATATGTTATTGAAAAAAATTAGAAAAATTTATTTTAGCCGTAAATCGAAAATAATGGGGACACCGGAGCTGTTCGAAGCGCCGAGACGCGCCGCGTACGGCCGAATATTTTCTAAGTCCCAACGTACCGATCAAGAGTAAAGTACCATTTTCCTACATTAGATTTCGTTCTAAATGCTTAATCCCTATGTAGAAACGTTAGTTAAGCAAGAATATCGTATTTTTAAAAAAATCTAATGGTAGGATTTTTCAGAAAATTGAAAAAACCGTAAAATGTCAAGAGTAAAGTGCCATTATTTTAAACAATGTATCGTTCTAAATGCTTAATCCCTATGTAAAAAAGTTATTTAAGCAAGAATATGTTATTGAAAAAAATTAGAAAAATTTATTTTAGCCGTAAATCGAAAATAATGGGGACACCGGAGCTGTTCGAAGCGCCGAGACGCGCCGCGTACGGCCGAATATTTTCTAAGTCCCAACGTACCGATCAAGAGTAAAGTACCATTTTCCTACATTAGATTTCGTTCTAAATGCTTAATCCCTATGTAGAAACGTTAGTTAAGCAAGAATATCGTATTTTTAAAAAAATCTAATGGTAGGATTTTTCAGAAAATTGAAAAAACCGTAAAATGTCAAGAGTAAAGTGCCATTATTTTAAACAATGTATCGTTCTAAATGCTTAATCCCTATGTAAAAAAGTTATCTAAGCAAGAATATGTTATTGAATAAAATGAGAAAAATTTATTTTAGCCGTAAATCGAAAAAAAGACTGTTCGTTTCTCTGTCTCTCTCGCGCGATCGAAGTATTGATGTTTCCCGGCAAAGTAATGGGATATTAATTAAACTTTATACACGAAATTACTCGTTTTGATCCCCGCTACACAGCCGTATACTTTTTATAATTTTGTGGAATCGGGAACCTTGAAATATTTAACATAACGCGGATCGACTGTCTCTGTCTCTTTCTAGATCGGAATAATCGATGTTTCCCGGAAAACTATTCGGAGATTAATTAAACTTTATACACGAAATTACTCGTTTTGATCCCCGCTACACAGCCGTATACTTTTTATAATTTTGTGGAATCGGTAACCTTGAGATATTTAACATAACGCGGATCGACTGTCTCTGTCTCTTTCTAGATCGGAATTATCGATGTTTCCCGGCAAACTATTGGGAGATTATTTAAACTTTATACACGAAATTACTCGTTTTGATCCCCGCTACACAGCCGTATACTTTTTATAATTTTGTGGAATCGGTAACCTGGAGATATTTAACATAACGCGGATCGACTGTCTCTGTCTCTTTCTAGATCGGAATTATCGATGTTTCCCGGCAAACTATTGGGAGATTATTTAAACTTTATACATGAAATTACTCGTTTTGGTCCCCGCTACACAGCCGTATACTTTTTATAATTTTGTGGAATCGGGAACCTTGAAATATTTAACATAACGCGGATCGACTGTCTCTGTCTCTTTCTAGATCGGAATTATCGATGTTTCCCGGAAAACTATTCGGAGATTAATTAAACTTTATACACGAAATTACTCGTTTTGATCCCCGCTACACAGCCGTATACTTTTTATAATTTTGTGGAATCGGTAACCTTGAGATATTTAACATAACGCGGATCGACTGTCTCTGTCTCTTTCTAGATCGGAATTATCGATGTTTCCCGGCAAACTATTGGGAGATTATTTAAACTTTATACATGAAATTACTCGTTTTGATCCCCGCTACACAGCCGTATACTTTTTATAATTTTGTGGAATCGGTAACCTTGAGATATTTAACATAACGCGGATCGACTGTCTCTGTCTCTTTCTAGATCGGAATTATCGATGTTTCCCGGCAAACTATTGGGAGATTATTTAAACTTTATACATGAAATTACTCGTTTTGATCCCCGCTACACAGCCGTATACTTTTTATAATTTTGTGGAATCGGTAACCTGGAGATATTTAACATAACGCGGATCGACTGTCTCTGTCTCTTTCTAGATCGGAATAATCGATGTTTCCCGGCAAACTATTGGGAGATTAATTAAACTTTATACATGAAATTACTCGTTTTGGTCCCCGCTACACAGCCGTATACTTTTTATAATTTTGTGGAATCGGTAACCTTGAGATATTTAACATAACGCGGATCGACTGTCTCTGTCTCTTTCTAGATCGGAATTATCGATGTTTCCCGGCAAACTATTGGGAGATTATTTAAACTTTATACATGAAATTACTCGTTTTGATCCCCGCTACACAGCCGTATACTTTTTATAATTTTGTGGAATCGGTAACCTGGAGATATTTAAC
>NW_027477055.1:0-2500 GCF_051020955.1 Megalopta genalis | reverse complement strand
AAATGCTTAATCCCTATGTAAAAACGTTAGTTAAGCAAGAATATCGTATTTTTAAAAAAATCTAATGATAGGATTTTCCAGAAAATTGAAAAAACCGAAAAATGTCAAGAGTAAAGTGCCATTTTCTGACATTAGATTTCGTTCTAAATGCTTAATCCCTATGTAGAAACGTTAGTTAAGCAAGAATATCGTATTTTTAAAAAAATCTAATGATAGGATTTTTCAGAAAATTGAAAAAACCGTAAAATGTCAAGAGTAAAGTGCCATTATTTTAAACAATGTATCGTTCTAAATGCTTAATCCCTATGTAAAAAAGTTATTTAAGCAAGAATATGTTATTGAAAAAAATTAGAAAAATTTATTTTAGCCGTAAATCGAAAATAATGGGGACACCGGAGCTGTTCGAAGCGCCGAGACGCGCCGCGTACGGCCGAATATTTTCTAAGTCCCAACGTACCGATCAAGAGTAAAGTACCATTTTCCTACATTAGATTTCGTTCTAAATGCTTAATCCCTATGTAAAAACGTTAGTTAAGCAAGAATATCGTATTTTTAAAAAAATCTAATGATAGGATTTTCCAGAAAATTGAAAAAACCGAAAAATGTCAAGAGTAAAGTGCCATTTTCTGACATTAGATTTCGTTCTAAATGCTTAATCCCTATGTAGAAACGTTAGTTAAGCAAGAATATCGTATTTTTAAAAAAATCTAATGGTAGGATTTTTCAGAAAATTGAAAAAACCGTAAAATGTCAAGAGTAAAGTGCCCTTATTTTAAACATTATATCGTTCTAAATGCTTAATCCCTATGTAAAAAAGTTATCTAAGCAAGAATATGTTATTGAATAAAATGAGAAAAATTTATTTTAGCCGTAAATCGAAAATAATGGGTCGAGCGAATCGTCGATTGCGCCGAGACGCGCTATGATGCAACAGACGAGCGATTGGAACGCCCGAATATTTTCAAAGTCCCAACGTACCGGTCAAGAGTAAAGTACCATTTTCCTACATTAGATTTCGTTCTAAATGCTTAATCCCTATGTAAAAACGTTAGTTAAGCAAGAATATCGTATTTTAAAAAAAATCTAATGATAGGATTTTCCAGAAAATTGAAAAAACCGAAAAATGTCAAGAGTAAAGTGCCATTTTCTGACATTAGATTTCGTTCTAAATGCTTAATCCCTATGTAGAAACGTTAGTTAAGCAAGATTATCGTATTTTAAAAAAATCTAATGATAGGATTTTCAGAAAATTGAAAAAACCGTAAAATGTCAAGAGTAAAGTGCCCTTATTTTAAACATTATATCGTTCTAAATGCTTAATCCCTATGTAAAAAAGTTATCTAAGCAAGAATATGTTATTGAATAAAATGAGAAAAATTTATTTTAGCCGTAAATCGAAAATAATGGGGACACCGGAGCTGTTCGAAGCGCCGAGACGCGCCGCGTACGGCCGAATATTTTCTAAGTCCCAACGTACCGATCAAGAGTAAAGTACCATTTTCCTACATTAGATTTCGTTCTAAATGCTTAATCCCTATGTAAAAACGTTAGTTAAGCAAGAATATCGTATTTTTAAAAAAATCTAATGATAGGATTTTCCAGAAAATTGAAAAAACCGAAAAATGTCAAGAGTAAAGTGCCATTTTCTGACATTAGATTTCGTTCTAAATGCTTAATCCCTATGTAGAAACGTTAGTTAAGCAAGAATATCGTATTTTTAAAAAAATCTAATGGTAGGATTTTTCAGAAAATTGAAAAAACCGTAAAAATGTCAAGAGTAAAGTGCCCTTATTTTAAACATTATATCGTTCTAAATGCTTAATCCCTATGTAAAAAAGTTATCTAAGCAAGAATATGTTATTGAATAAAATGAGAAAAATTTATTTTAGCCGTAAATCGAAAATAATGGGTCGAGCGAATCGGTCGATTGCGCCGAGACGCGCTATGATGCAACAGACGAGCGATTGGAACGCCCGAATATTTTCAAAGTCCCAACGTACCGGTCAAGAGTAAAGTACCATTTTCCTACATTAGATTTCGTTCTAAATGCTTAATCCCTATGTAAAAACGTTAGTTAAGCAAGAATATCGTATTTTAAAAAAAATCTAATGATAGGATTTTCCAGAAAATTGAAAAAACCGAAAAATGTCAAGAGTAAAGTGCCATTTTCTGACATTAGATTTCGTTCTAAATGCTTAATCCCTATGTAGAAACGTTAGTTATGCAAGATTATCGTATTTTAAAAAAATCTAATGATAGGATTTTTCAGAAAATTGAAAAAACCGTAAAATGTCAAGAGTAAAGTGCCCTTATTTTAAACATTATATCGTTCTAAATGCTTAATCCCTATGTAAAAAAGTTATCTAAGCAAGAATATGTTATTGAATAAAATGAGAAAAATTTATTTTAGCCGTAAATCGAAAATAATGGGTCGAGCGAATCGGTCGATTGCGCCGAGACGCGCTATGATGCAACAGACGAGCGATTGGAACGCCCGAAT
>NW_027477054.1:0-104046 GCF_051020955.1 Megalopta genalis | reverse complement strand
TTTGTTTCGCGTGGATTTGAAGCTAAACAATCTACGTCGCATTGATATGAATGTATATCATGTGTTTCGCATTGATTTGAAGCTAACTCGTTCGTTTCGCCTGCATTTGAAGCTATATCACTTATATCGCAAGTATTTGAAGATTAATCATTTGTTTCGCATGGATTTGAAGCTAAACCATGTGTTTCGCATGAATTTGGAGCTAAATTATGTGATTCGCATGTATTTGAAGCTAACTCGGTTATTTCGCCAGCATTTGAAGCTATATCACTTATATCGCAAGTATTTGGAGCTTAATCATTTGTTTCGCTTGGATTTGAAGCTAAACCTTCTACATCGCGTTGATTTGAAGCTACGTCATGTGTTTCGCATGGATTTGAAGGTAACTCGGTTATTTCGCCAGCATTTGAAGCTATATCACTTATATCGCAAGTATTTGAAGCTAAATCTTTTGTTTCGCATGCATCTGAAGCCAAACCTTCTACATCGCATTGATTTGAAGCTACATCATATGTTTCGTGTGGATTTGAAGCTGAACCTTCTACATCGCATTGATCTGAAGCTACATCATATGTTTCGCATGGATTTGAAGCTAACTCGATTATTTCGCCAGCATTTGAAACTATATGACTTATATCGCAAGTATTTGAAGCTAAATCATTTGTTTCGCAGGGATTTGAAGCTAATCCTTCAACATCGCATTGATTTGAAGCTACAGCATGTGTTTCGCATGGATTTGAATCTAGCTCGTTCGTTTCGCCTGCATTTGAAGCAATATCACATATATCGCAAGTATTTGAAGCTAAATCATTTGATTCACATGGATTTGAAGCTAAACCTTCTACATCGCATTGATTTGAAGCTACATCATGTTTTCTGCATGGATTTGAAGCTAAATCGTTTATTTCGCCTGCATTTGAAGCTATATCACTTATATCGCAAGAATTTGAAGCTATATCACTTATATCGCAAGTATTTGAAGCTAAATCATTTGTTCCGCATGGATTTGAAGCTAAACAATCTACATCGCATTGATTTGAAGCTACATCATGTGTTTCGCATGGATTTGAAGCTAGCTCGTTCGTTTCGCCTGCATTTGAAGCAGTATCACTTATATTGCAAGTATTTGAAGCTAAATCATTTGATTCGCATGGATTTGAAGCTAAACCTTCTACATCGCATTGATTTGAAGCTACATCATGTGTTTCGCATGGATTTGAAGCTAACTAGTTTTATTTCGCCAGCATTTGATGCTATATCACAAATATCGCAAGTATTTGAAGCTAAATCATGTGTTTCGCATGGATATGAAGCTATTTCGTTAATTGCGCCAGCATTTGAAGCTATATCACTTATATCGCAAGTATTTGAAGCTAAATCATTTGTTTCGCATGGATTTGAAGCTAAACCTTCTACATCGCAATGATTTGAAGCTATATCATGTGTTTCGGATTGATTTGAAACTAACTCGTTTATTTCGCCAGCATTTGAAGCTATATCACTTATATCGCAAGTATTTGAAGCTAAATCATTTGATTCGCTTGGATTTGAAGCTAAACCTTCTACATCGCATTGGTTTGAAGCTACATCATGTGTTTCGCATGGATTTGAAGCTAACTCGTCCATTTCGCCAGCATTTGAAGCTATATCACTTATATCGCAAGTATTTGAAACTAAATCATTTGTTTCGCATGAATTTGAAGCTAAAGCATGTGTTTCGCATGAATTCGAAGCTAAATTATGTGATTCGCATGGGTTTGAAGCCAAACCTTCTACATCGCATTGATTTGAAGCTACATCATATGTTTCGCATGGAATTGAAGCTAACTCGGTTATTTCGCCAGCATTTGAAAACTATATAACTTATATCGCAAGTATTTGAGACTATATCATTTGTTTCGCGTGGATTTGAAGCTAAACCTTCAACATCGCATTGATTTGAAGCTACAACATGTGTTTCGCATGGATTTGAAGCAAACTCGTTCGTTTCGCCTGCATTTGAAGCAATATCACTTATATCGCAAGTATTTGAAGCTAAAGCATTTCTTTCGCATGGATTTGAAGCTAAACCCTCTACATCGCATTGATATGAAGCTATATAATGTGTTTCGAATGGAGTTGAATGTAACTCGTTTATTTCGTCAGCATTTGAAGCTATTTCACTTATATCGCAAGTATTTGAAGCTAAATCATTTGTTTCGCTTGGATTTGAAGTTAAACCTTATACATCGCATTGATTTGAAGCTACATCATGTGTTTCGCATGGATTTGAAGCTATTCTTTTCTACATCGCATTCATTTGAAAATACATCATGTGTTTCGCATGGATTTGAAGCTAACTCGTTTGTTTGACAAGTATTTGAAGCTAAATGAATTGTTTCGCATGGATTTGAAGCTAAACCTTCTACATCGCATTGATTTGAAGCTACATCATGTGTTTCGCATGGATTTGAACCTATCTCGATTATTTCGCCAGCATTTGATGCTAGACCACTTATATCCCAAGTATTTGATGTTAAATCACTTGCTACACATGGATATGAAGCTAAACCTTCTACATCTTTTTGATTTGAAGCTACATCATGTGTTTCGCATGGATTTGAAGCTAACTCGATTATTTCGCAAGCATTTGATGCTAGACCACTTAGATCGCAAGTATTTGAAGTTAAATCATTTGTTTCGCATGGATTTGAAGCTAAACCTTCAACATCGCATTTATTTGAAGCTACAGCATGTGTTTCGCATGGATTTGATGATAACTCGTTCGTTTCGCCTGCATTTGAAGCCATATCACTTATATCGCAAGTATTTGAAGATAAATCATTTGATTCGCTCGGATTTGAAGCTAAACCTTCTACATCGTATTCATTTGATGCTACATCATGCGTTTCGCATGGATTTGAAGCCAACTCGTCTATTGCGCCAGCACTTGAAGCTATATCACTTATATCGCAAGTATTTGAAGCTAAATCATTTGTTCCGCATGGATTTGAAGCTAAACAATCTACATCGCATTGATTTGAAACTACAACATGTGTTTCGCATGGATTTGAAGCCAACTCGTTTATTTCGCCAGCATATGAAGCTATGTCACTTATATCGCAAGTATTTGAAGCTAAATCATTTGTTTCGCATGGATTTCAAGCCAAACCTTCTACATAGCATTGATTTGAAGCTACATCATGTGATTAGCATGGATTAGTAGCTGACTCGATTATTTCGCCAGCATTTGACGCTAGACAACTTATATCGCAAGTATTTGAAGTTAAATCGCTTGCTACACATGGATTTGAAGTTAAACCTTCAACATCGCATTGATTTGAAGCTACATCATGTGTTTCGCATGGATTTGAAGCTAACTCGATTAGTTCGCCAGCATTTGAAGCTATAACACTTATATCGCAAGTATTTGAAGCTAAATTATTTGTTTCGCATGGATTTGAAGCTAAACCTTCTACATCGCATTGATTTGAAGCTGCATCATGTGTTTCGCATGGATTTGAAGCTAACTCGATTAGTTCGCCAGCATTTGAAGCTATAACACTTATATCGCAAGTATTTGAAGCGAAATCATTTGTTTCGCATGGAGTTGAAGCTAAACCTTCTACATCGCATTGATTTGAAGCTATATCATGTGTTTCGCATGGAGTTGAAGCTAACTCGATTATTTCGCCAGAATTTGAAGCTGTGTCACTTATATCGCAAGTATTTGTAGCTAAATCATTTGTTTCGCATGGATTTCAAGCCAAACCTTCTACATCGCATTGATTTGAAGCTACATCATATGTTTTGCACGGATTTGAAGCTAACTCGATTAGTTCGCCAGAATTTGAAACTATATCACTTATATCGCAAGTATTTGAAGTTAAATCATTTGTTTCGAATGGATTTGTAGCTAAACCTTCTACATAGCATTGATTTGAAGCTACATCATGTGATTAGCATGGATTTGTAGCTGACTCGATTATTTCGCCAGCATTTGACGCTAGACAACTTATATCGCAAGTATTTGAAGTTAAATCGCTTGCTACACATGGATTTGAAGTTAAACCTTCAACATCGCATTGATTTGAAGCTACATCATGTGTTTCGCATGGATTTGAAGCTAACTCGATTAGTTCGCCAGCATTTGAAGCTATAACACTTATATCGCAAGTATTTGAAGCTAAATCATTTGTTTCGCATGGATTTGAAGCTAAACCTTCTACATCGCATTGATATGAAGCTTCATCATGTGTTTCGCATGGATTTGAAGCTAACTCGATTAGTTCTCCAGCATTTGAAGCTATAACACTCATATCGCAAGTATTTGAAGCGAAATCATTTTTTTCGCATGGAGTTGAAGCTAAACCTTCTACATCTTTTTGATTTGAAGCTACATCATGTGTTTCGCATGGATTTGAAGCTAACTCGATTATTTCGCAAGCATTTGATGCTAGACCACTTAGATCGCAAGTATTTGAAGTTAAATCATTTGTTTCGCATGGATTTGAAGCTAAACCTTCAACATCGCATTTATTTGAAGCTACAGCATGTGTTTCGCATGGATTTGATGATAACTCGTTCGTTTCGCCTGCATTTGAAGCCATATCACTTATATCGCAAGTATTTGAAGATAAATCATTTGATTCGCTCGGATTTGAAGCTAAACCTTCTACATCGTATTCATTTGATGCTACATCATGCGTTTCGCATGGATTTGAAGCCAACTCGTCTATTGCGCCAGCACTTGAAGCTATATCACTTATATCGCAAGTATTTGAAGCTAAATCATTTGTTCCGCATGGATTTGAAGCTAAACAATCTACATCGCATTGATTTGAAACTACAACATGTGTTTCGCATGGATTTGAAGCCAACTCGTTTATTTCGCCAGCATATGAAGCTATGTCACTTATATCGCAAGTATTTGAAGCTAAATCATTTGTTTCGCATGGATTTCAAGCCAAACCTTCTACATAGCATTGATTATGAAGCTACATCATGTGATTAGCATGGATTAGTAGCTGACTCGATTATTTCGCCAGCATTTGACGCTAGACAACTTATATCGCAAGTATTTGAAGTTAAATCGCTTGCTACACATGGATTTGAAGTTAAACCTTCAACATCGCATTGATTTGAAGCTACATCATGTGTTTCGCATGGATTTGAAGCTAACTCGATTAGTTCGCCAGCATTTGAAGCTATAACACTTATATCGCAAGTATTTGAAGCTAAATTATTTGTTTCGCATGGATTTGAAGCTAAACCTTCTACATCGCATTGATTTGAAGCTGCATCATGTGTTTCGCATGGATTTGAAGCTAACTCGATTAGTTCGCCAGCATTTGAAGCTATAACACTTATATCGCAAGTATTTGAAGCGAAATCATTTGTTTCGCATGGAGTTGAAGCTAAACCTTCTACATCGCATTGATTTGAAGCTATATCATGTGTTTCGCATGGAGTTGAAGCTAACTCGATTATTTCGCCAGAATTTGAAGCTGTGTCACTTATATCGCAAGTATTTGTAGCTAAATCATTTGTTTCGCATGGATTTCAAGCCAAACCTTCTACATCGCATTGATTTGAAGCTACATCATATGTTTTGCACGGATTTGAAGCTAACTCGATTAGTTCGCCAGAATTTGAAACTATATCACTTATATCGCAAGTATTTGAAGTTAAATCATTTGTTTCGAATGGATTTGTAGCTAAACCTTCTACATAGCATTGATTTGAAGCTACATCATGTGATTAGCATGGATTTGTAGCTGACTCGATTATTTCGCCAGCATTTGACGCTAGACAACTTATATCGCAAGTATTTGAAGTTAAATCGCTTGCTACACATGGATTTGAAGTTAAACCTTCAACATCGCATTGATTTGAAGCTACATCATGTGTTTCGCATGGATTTGAAGCTAACTCGATTAGTTCGCCAGCATTTGAAGCTATAACACTTATATCGCAAGTATTTGAAGCTAAATCATTTGTTTCGCATGGATTTGAAGCTAAACCTTCTACATCGCATTGATATGAAGCTTCATCATGTGTTTCGCATGGATTTGAAGCTAACTCGATTAGTTCTCCAGCATTTGAAGCTATAACACTCATATCGCAAGTATTTGAAGCGAAATCATTTTTTTCGCATGGAGTTGAAGCTAAACCTTCTACATCGCATTGATTTGAAGCTGTATCATGTGTTTCGCATGGAGTTGAAGTTAACTCGATTATTTCGCCAGAATTTGAAGCTTTATCACTTATATCGCAAGTATTTGAAGCTAAATCATTTGTTTCGCATGGAGTTGAAGCTAAACCTTCTACATCGCATTGATTTGAAGCTATATCATGTGTTTCGCATGGAGTTGAAGCTAACTCGATTATTTCGCCAGAATTTGAAGCTTTATCACTTATATCGCAAGTATTTGAAGCTAAATGATTTGTCTCGCATAGATTTGAAGATAAACCTTATAGATCGCATTGATTTGAACCTACATCATGTGTTTCGCATGCATTTGAAGCTAAGTCGTTTATTTCGCCAGCATTTGAAGCTATATCACTTATATCGCAAGTATTTGAAGCTAAATCATTTGATTCGCATGGATTTGAAGATAAACCTTCTACATCGCATTGATTTGAAGCTATATCATGTGCTTCGCATTGATTTGAAGCTAACTCGTTTATTTCGCCAGCATTTGAAGCTATATCACTTATATCGCAAGTATTTGAAACTAAATCATTTGTTTCGCATGGATTTGAAGCTAAACCTTCTGCATCGCATTGATTTGAAGCTAAACCTTCTACATCGCATTGATTTGAAGCTACATCACGTGTTTCGCATGTATTTGAAGCTAAATCGTTTATTTCGCCTGCATTTGAAGCTATATCACTTAAATCACAAGTATTTGAATCAAGATCATTTGTATAACATGGATTTGAAGCTAATCCTCCAACATCGCATTGATTTGAAGCTACATCATTGGTTTCGCATGGAGTTGAAGCTAACTCGATTATTTCGCCAGAATTTGAAGCTATATCACTTATATCGCAAGTATTTGAAGCTAAATCATTTGTTTCGCATAGATTTGAAGATAAACATTATACATCGCATTGATTTGAACCTACATCATGTGTTTCGCATGCATTTGAAGCTAAATCGTTTATTTCGCCAGCATTTGAAGCTATATCACTTATATCGCAAGTATTTGAAGCTAAATCATTTGATTCGCATGGATTTGAAGATAAACCTTCTACATCGTATTCATTTGATGCTACATCATGCGTTTCGCATGGATTTGAAGCCAACTCGTCTATTGCGCCAGCACTTGAAGCTATATCACTTATATCGCAAGTATTTGAAGCTAAATCATTTGTTCCGCATGGATTTGAAACCAAACCTTCTACATAGCATTGATTTGAAGCTACATCATGTGATTAGCATGGATTAGTAGCTGACTCGATTATTTCGCCAGCATTTGACAATAGACAACTTATATCGCAAGTATTTGAAGTTAAATCGCTTGCTACACATGGATTTGAAGTTAAACCTTCAACATCGCATTGATTTGAAGCTACATCATGTGTTTCGCATGGATTTGAAGCTAACTCGATTAGTTCGCCAGCATTTGAAGCTATAACACTTATATCGCAAGTATTTGAAGCTAAATCATTTGTTTCGCATGGATTTGAAGCTAAACCTTCTACATCGCATTGATTTGAAGCTACATCATGTGTTTCGCATGGATTTGAAGCTAACTCGATTAGTTCGCCAGCATTTGAAGCTATAACACTTATATCGCAAGTATTTGAAGCGAAATCATTTGTTTCGCATGGAGTTGAAGCTAAACCTTCTACATCGCATTGATTTGAAGCTATATCATGTGTTTCGCATGGAGTTGAAGCTAACTCGATTATTTCGCCAGAATTTGAAGCTTTATCACTTATATCGCAAGTATTTGAAGCTAAATCATTTGTTTCGCATGGAGTTGAAGATAAACCTTCTACATCGCATTGATTTGAAGCTATATCATGTGTTTCGCATGGACTTGAAGCTAACTCGATTATTTCGCCAGAATTTGAAGCTTTATCACTTATATCGCAAGTATTTGAAGCTAAATCATTTGTTTCGCATGGATTTGAAGCTAAACCTTCTACATCGCATTGATTTGAAGCTACATCATGTGTTTCGCATGCATTTGAATCTAAATCGTTTATTTCGCCAGTATTTGAAGCTATATCACTTATATCGCAAGTATTTGAAGCTAAATCATTTGTTTCGCATAGATTTGAAGATAAACCTTATACATCGCATTGATTTGAACCTACATCATGTGTTTCGCATGCATTTGAATCTAAATCGTTTATTTCGCCAGTATTTGAAGCTATATCACTTATATCGCAAGTATTTGAAGCTAAATCATTCGTTTCGCATGGATTTGAAGCTAAACCTTATACATCGCATTGATTTGAATCTTCATCATGTGTTCCGCATGGATTTGAAGCTAACTCGTTTATTTCGCCTGCATTTGAAGCTACATCACTTATATCGCAAGTATTTGAAGCTAAAGCATTTCTTTCGCATGGAGTTGAAGCTATGCTTTCTACATCGCATTGATTTCATGCTACAACATGTGTTTCGCATGGATTTGAAGCCAACTCGTTTATTTCGCCAGCATATGAAGCTATGTCACTTATGTCGCAAGTATTTGTAGCTAAATCATTTGTTTCGCATGGATTTCAAGCCAAACCTTCTACATCGCTTTGATTTGAAGCTACATCATATGTTTCGCATGGATTTGAAGCTAACTCGATTAGGTCGCCAGAATTTGAAACTATATCACTTATATCGCAAGTATTTGAAGCTAAATCATTTGATTCGAATGGATTTGTAGCTAAACCTTCTACATAGCATTGATTTGAAGCTACATCGTGTGATTAGCATGGATTTGTAGCTGACTCGATTATTTCGCCAGCATTTGACGCTAGACAACTTATATCGCAAGTATTTGAAGTTAAATCGCTTGCTACACATGGATTTGAAGTTAAACCTTCAACACCGCATTGATTTGAAGCTACATCATGTGTTTCGCATGGATTTGAAGCTAACTCGATTAGTTCGCCAGCATTTGAAGCTATAACACTTATATCGCAAGTATTTGAAGCTAAATCATTTGTTTCGCATGGATTTGAAGCTAAACCTTCTACATCGCATTGATTTGAAGCTACATCATGTGTTTCGCATGGATTTGAGGCTAACTCGATTAGTTCGCCAGCATTTGAAGCTATAACACTTATATCGCAAGTATTTGAAGCGAAACCATTTGTTTCGCATGGAGTTGAAGCTAAACCTTCTACATCGCATTGATTTGAAGCTATATCATGTGTTTCGCATGGAGTTGAAGCTAACTCGATTATTTCGCCAGAATTTGAAGCTTTATCACTTATATCGCAAGTATTTGAAGCTAAATCATTTGTTTCGCATGGAGTTGAAGCTAAACCTTCTACATCGCATTGATTTGAAGCTATATCATGTGTTTCGCATGGACTTGAAGCTAACTCGATTATTTCGTCAGAATTTGAAGCTTTATCACTTATATCGCAAGTATTTGAAGCTAAATCATTTGTTTCGCATGGATTTGAAGATAAACCTTCTACATCGCATTGATTTGAAGCTATATCATGTGTTTCGCATTGATTTGAAGCTAACTCGTTTATTTCGCCAGCATTTGAAGCTATATCACTTATATCGCAAGTATTTGAAACTAAATCATTTGTTTCGCATGGATTTGAAGCTAAACCTTCTGCATCGCATTGATTTGAAGCTACATCACGTGTTTCGCATGTATTTGAAGCTAAATCGTTTATTTCGCCTGCATTTGAAGCTATATCACTTAAATCACAAGTATTTGAATCAAGATCATTTGTATAACATGGATTTGAAGCTAATCCTCCAACATCGCATTGATTTGAAGCAACATCATTGGTTTCGCATGGAGTTGAAGCTAACTCGATTATTTCGCCAGAATTTGAAGCTATATCACTTATATCGCAAGTATTTGAAGATAAATCATTTGTTTCGCATGGATTTGAAGCTAAACCTTATACATCGCATTGATTTGAAGCTATATCATGTGTTCCGCATGGATTTGAAGCTAACTCGTTTATTTCGCCTGCATATGAAGCTATATCACTTATATCGCAAGTCTTTGAATCTAAATCATTTGTTTCGCATGAATTTGAAGCTAAACCATGAGATTCGCATGAATTTGAAGCTAAATCATTTGTTTCGCATGGATTTCAAGCCAAACCTTCTACATCGCATTGATTTGAATCTACATCATGTGTTTCGCATGGATTTGAAGCTAACTCGATTATTTCGCCAGAATTTGAAACTACATCACTTATATCGCAAGTATTTATAGCTAAATCATTTGTTTCGCATGGATTTCAAGCCAAACCTTCTACATCGGATTGATTTGAAGCTACATCATATGTTTCGCATGGATTTGAAGCTAACTCGATTAGTTCGCCAGCATTTGAAGCTATAACACTTATATCGCAAGTATTTGAAGCGAAATCGCTTGCTACACATGGATTTGAAGTTAAACCTTCAACATCGCATTGATTTGAAGCAACATCATTGGTTTCGCATGGAGTTAAAGCTAACTTGAATATTTCGCCAGAATTTGAAGCTATATCACTTATATATTAAGTATTTGAATCTAAATCATTCGTTTCGCATGGATTTGAAGCTAAACCTTATACATCGCATTGATTTGAATCTACATCATGTGTTCCGCATGGATTTGAAGCTAACTCGTTTATTTCGCCTGCATTTGAAGCTACATCACTTATATCGCAAGTATTTGAAGCTAAAGCATTTCTTTCACGTGGGTTTGAAGCCAAGCCTTCTACATCGCATTGATTTGATGCTACAACATGTGTTTCGCATGGATTTGAAGCCAACTCGTTTATTTCGCCAGCATTTGAAGCTATGTCACTTATATCGCAAGTATTTGTAGCTAAATCATTTGTTTAGCATGGATTTGAAACTAAGCCTTCTACATCGAATTGATTTGAAGCTAAATCATGTCTTTCGCATGGATTTGTAGCTAATGCGTTTGTTTCGTCTGCATTTGAATATATATCACTTAAATCACAAGTATTGGAAGCTAAATCATTTGATTCGCATGAATTTGAAGCAAAACCATGTGTTTGCCACGAATTTGAACCTAAATCATGTGCTTCGAATGCATTTGAAGCATAATCATGCGTTCGCATGCATATGACTCTAACTCATTTGTTTCGTATGCAATTGAAGCTAAATCATCTATACCGCAATTATTTGAAGCTACATCATCTGTATCGCATGAAATTGAAGCTAAACCATGTGTTTCGCATGAACTTGGAGCTAAATTATGTGTTTCGCATGGTTCTGAAGCTAACACGTTTGTTTCGCCCGCATTTGAAGCTATATCACTTATATCGGAAGTATTTGAAGCTAAATAATTTGTTTCGCATGAATCTGAAGCGAACCATGTGTCTCGCATGAATTTGAAGCTAAATTATGTGATTCGCATGGATTTGAAGCTAACTCGTTTGTTTCGTCTGCATTTGAAGCCATATCACTTATATCGCAAGTATTTGAAGCTAAACCATTCGTTTCGCATGAATTTGAAGCTAAACCATGTGCTTCGCATGAATTCGAAGCTAAATTATGTGATTCGCGTGGATTTGAAGCTAACTCATTTGTTTCGCATGCATTTGAAGCTAAATTATGTGTTTCGCATGGATCTGAAGCTAACACGTTTGTTTCGCCCGGATTTGATGCTATATCACTTATATCGGAAGTATTTGAAGCTAAATAATTTGATTCGCATGAATTTGAAGTTAAATTATGTGACTCGCATGGATTTGACTCTAACTCATTTGTTTCGCATGAATTTGAAGCTAAACCGTCTACATCGCATTGATTTGAAGCTACATCGTGGGTTTCGCATGGATTTGAAGCTATCTTGTTTATTTCGCCAGTATTTGAAGCTATATCACTTATATCGCAAGTAATTGAAGCTAAATCATTTGTTTCGCATGAATTTGAAGCTAAACCATTTGTTTGGCATGAATCTGAAGCTGATGCATGTGTTGCGCATGAAATTGAAGCTCAATTATGTGTTTCGAATGGATTTGAAGCTAACTCATTTGTTTCGCCTGCATTTGAAGCTATATCATTTATGACGGAAGTATTTGAAGCTAAACCATTTGTTTCGCATGAATCTGAAGCTAAACCATGTTTTTCGCATGAGTTTGAAGCTAAATCATGTGTTTCGCATAGATGGGAAGCTAACTCGTTTATTTCGCCTGCATTTAAGCTATATCATTTATATCGCAAGTATGTCACGCTAAATCATTTGTTTCGCATGGCGTTGAAGCTAAGCCTTCTATATCGCGTTGATTTCAAGCTAAATCATTTGTTTCACATGGATTTGGAGCTAAGTCTTCTACATCGCATTGATTTGAAGCTAAATTACGTGGTTCGCATGGATTCGAAACTAAACCTTCCACATCGCATTGATTTGAAGCTAAATCATTTGGATCGCATGGATTTGAATCTAAACCTCCTACATCGCATTGATTTGAAGCTTAATGATGTGTT
Source organism: Megalopta genalis (assembly GCF_051020955.1). NCBI lineage: Eukaryota > Metazoa > Arthropoda > Insecta > Hymenoptera > Halictidae > Megalopta > Megalopta genalis. Next base: position 91,409 of record NW_027477054.1, on the reverse strand, counting down.
TCGCATGGATTTGAAGCTAACTTCATTATTTCGCCATCATTTGAAGCTATATCACTTATATCGCAAGTATTTGAAGCTAAATCATTTGTGTCGCATGGATTTGAAGCTAAACCTTCTACATCGCATTGATATGTAGCTGCATCATGTGTTTCGCATGAATTTGTAGCCAACTCGTTTATTTCGCCAGCATTTGAAGCTATATCACTTATATCGCAAGTACTGGAAGCTAAATCATTTGTTTCGCATGAATTTGAACCTAAATTATGTGATTCGCATGGATCTGATGCTAACGCGTTTGTTTCGCTTGCATTTGAAGGTATATTACTTATATCACAAGGATTTGTAGCTAACTCGTTTGTTTCGCCTGCATTTGTAGCTATATCACTTATGTGGCAGGTATTTGAAGCTAAATCATTTCTTTCGCATGGATTTGAAGCTAAACCTTATACATCGCATTGATTTGAAGCTAAACCTTACACATTGCATTGATTTGAAGCTACATCATGTGTTCCGCATGGATTTGAAGCTAATGCGTTTGTTTCGTCTGCATTTGAATATATATCACTTAAATCACAAGTATTGGAAGCTAAATCATTTGATTCGCATGAATTTGAAGCAAAACCATGTGTTTGCCATGAATTTGAACCTATATCATGTGCTTCGCCTGCATTTGAAGCTACATCACTTATATCGGAAGTATTTGAAGCTATATCAATTGTGTCGCGTGGATTTGAACCTAAACCTTTTACATGGCATTGATTTGAAGCTTCGTCATGTGTTTCGCTTGGATTTGAAGGTAACTCGTTTGTTTCGCATGCTGTTGATTGTAAATCATGTATATCACAAAAATTTGAGGCTAAACCATTTTTTTCGCATGAATCTGAAGCTAAACCATGTTTTTCGCAAGAATTTGAAGCTAAATCATGTGTTTCGCATGGATTTGAAGCTAACTCGTTTGTTTCGCATCCAGTTGAATCTAAATCATGTATACCGCAAGTATTTGAAGCTAAACCGTGTGTTTCGCATGAATTTGAAGCTAAGTTATGTGATTCGCATGGATTTGAAGCTAAATTTTGAGATTCGCATGGATTTCAAGCTAACTGGTTTGATTCGCATGCAGTTGAAGCTATATCACTTATATCGCAAGTATTTGAAGCTAAATCATTCGTTTCGCATGAATTTGAAGCTAAACCTTCTACTTCGCATTGATTTGAAGCTAGATCATGTGTTTCGCATGGATGTGAAGTTAACTCGTTTGGTTCGCATGCAGTTGAAGATAAATCACGTATATCTCAAGTATTTGAAGCTCAGCCATTTGTGTCGCAAGAATTTGAAGCTAAACCATATGTTTCGCATGAATTTGAATCTAAATTATGTGATTCGCATAGATTCGAAGCTGAACCAACTGTTTGACATGAATTTGAACCTAGATCATGTGTTTCGTATGCTTTTGAAGCTTAATCATGTATTTCGCATGGAGTTGAAGCTAACTCGATTATTTCGCCAGAATTTGAAGCTATATCACTTATATCGCAAGTATTTGAAGATAAATCATTTGTTTCGCATGGATTTGAAGCTAAACCTTATACATCGCATTGATTTGAAGCTATATCATGTGTTCCGCATGGATTTGAAGCTAACTCGTTTATTTCGCCTGCATATGAAGCTATATCACTTATATCGCAAGTCTTTGAATCTAAATCATTTGTTTCGCATGAATTTGAAGCTAAACCATGAGATTCGCATGAATTTGAAGCTAAATCATTTGTTTCGCATGGATTTCAAGCCAAACCTTCTACATCGCATTGATTTGAATCTACATCATGTGTTTCGCATGGATTTGAAGCTAACTCGATTATTTCGCCAGAATTTGAAACTACATCACTTATATCGCAAGTATTTATAGCTAAATCATTTGTTTCGCATGGATTTCAAGCCAAACCTTCTACATCGGATTGATTTGAAGCTACATCATATGTTTCGCATGGATTTGAAGCTAACTCGATTAGTTCGCCAGCATTTGAAGCTATAACACTTATATCGCAAGTATTTGAAGCGAAATCGCTTGCTACACATGGATTTGAAGTTAAACCTTCAACATCGCATTGATTTGAAGCAACATCATTGGTTTCGCATGGAGTTAAAGCTAACTTGAATATTTCGCCAGAATTTGAAGCTATATCACTTATATATTAAGTATTTGAATCTAAATCATTCGTTTCGCATGGATTTGAAGCTAAACCTTATACATCGCATTGATTTGAATCTACATCATGTGTTCCGCATGGATTTGAAGCTAACTCGTTTATTTCGCCTGCATTTGAAGCTACATCACTTATATCGCAAGTATTTGAAGCTAAAGCATTTCTTTCACGTGGGTTTGAAGCCAAGCCTTCTACATCGCATTGATTTGATGCTACAACATGTGTTTCGCATGGATTTGAAGCCAACTCGTTTATTTCGCCAGCATTTGAAGCTATGTCACTTATATCGCAAGTATTTGTAGCTAAATCATTTGTTTAGCATGGATTTGAAACTAAGCCTTCTACATCGAATTGATTTGAAGCTAAATCATGTCTTTCGCATGGATTTGTAGCTAATGCGTTTGTTTCGTCTGCATTTGAATATATATCACTTAAATCACAAGTATTGGAAGCTAAATCATTTGATTCGCATGAATTTGAAGCAAAACCATGTGTTTGCCACGAATTTGAACCTAAATCATGTGCTTCGAATGCATTTGAAGCATAATCATGCGTTCGCATGCATATGACTCTAACTCATTTGTTTCGTATGCAATTGAAGCTAAATCATCTATACCGCAATTATTTGAAGCTACATCATCTGTATCGCATGAAATTGAAGCTAAACCATGTGTTTCGCATGAACTTGGAGCTAAATTATGTGTTTCGCATGGTTCTGAAGCTAACACGTTTGTTTCGCCCGCATTTGAAGCTATATCACTTATATCGGAAGTATTTGAAGCTAAATAATTTGTTTCGCATGAATCTGAAGCGAACCATGTGTCTCGCATGAATTTGAAGCTAAATTATGTGATTCGCATGGATTTGAAGCTAACTCGTTTGTTTCGTCTGCATTTGAAGCCATATCACTTATATCGCAAGTATTTGAAGCTAAACCATTCGTTTCGCATGAATTTGAAGCTAAACCATGTGCTTCGCATGAATTCGAAGCTAAATTATGTGATTCGCGTGGATTTGAAGCTAACTCATTTGTTTCGCATGCATTTGAAGCTAAATTATGTGTTTCGCATGGATCTGAAGCTAACACGTTTGTTTCGCCCGGATTTGATGCTATATCACTTATATCGGAAGTATTTGAAGCTAAATAATTTGATTCGCATGAATTTGAAGTTAAATTATGTGACTCGCATGGATTTGACTCTAACTCATTTGTTTCGCATGAATTTGAAGCTAAACCGTCTACATCGCATTGATTTGAAGCTACATCGTGGGTTTCGCATGGATTTGAAGCTATCTTGTTTATTTCGCCAGTATTTGAAGCTATATCACTTATATCGCAAGTAATTGAAGCTAAATCATTTGTTTCGCATGAATTTGAAGCTAAACCATTTGTTTGGCATGAATCTGAAGCTGATGCATGTGTTGCGCATGAAATTGAAGCTCAATTATGTGTTTCGAATGGATTTGAAGCTAACTCATTTGTTTCGCCTGCATTTGAAGCTATATCATTTATGACGGAAGTATTTGAAGCTAAACCATTTGTTTCGCATGAATCTGAAGCTAAACCATGTTTTTCGCATGAGTTTGAAGCTAAATCATGTGTTTCGCATAGATGGGAAGCTAACTCGTTTATTTCGCCTGCATTTAAGCTATATCATTTATATCGCAAGTATGTCACGCTAAATCATTTGTTTCGCATGGCGTTGAAGCTAAGCCTTCTATATCGCGTTGATTTCAAGCTAAATCATTTGTTTCACATGGATTTGGAGCTAAGTCTTCTACATCGCATTGATTTGAAGCTAAATCACGTGGTTCGCATGGATTCGAAACTAAACCTTCCACATCGCATTGATTTGAAGCTAAATCATTTGGATCGCATGGATTTGAATCTAAACCTCCTACATCGCATTGATTTGAAGCTTAATGATGTGTTTCGCATGGATTTGAAGCTAACTTCATTATTTCGCCATCATTTGAAGCTATATCACTTATATCGCAAGTATTTGAAGCTAAATCATTTGTGTCGCATGGATTTGAAGCTAAACCTTCTACATCGCATTGATATGTAGCTGCATCATGTGTTTCGCATGAATTTGTAGCCAACTCGTTTATTTCGCCAGCATTTGAAGCTATATCACTTATATCGCAAGTACTGGAAGCTAAATCATTTGTTTCGCATGAATTTGAACCTAAATTATGTGATTCGCATGGATCTGATGCTAACGCGTTTGTTTCGCTTGCATTTGAAGGTATATTACTTATATCACAAGGATTTGTAGCTAACTCGTTTGTTTCGCCTGCATTTGTAGCTATATCACTTATGTGGCAGGTATTTGAAGCTAAATCATTTCTTTCGCATGGATTTGAAGCTAAACCTTATACATCGCATTGATTTGAAGCTAAACCTTACACATTGCATTGATTTGAAGCTACATCATGTGTTCCGCATGGATTTGAAGCTAATGCGTTTGTTTCGTCTGCATTTGAATATATATCACTTAAATCACAAGTATTGGAAGCTAAATCATTTGATTCGCATGAATTTGAAGCAAAACCATGTGTTTGCCATGAATTTGAACCTATATCATGTGCTTCGCCTGCATTTGAAGCTACATCACTTATATCGGAAGTATTTGAAGCTATATCAATTGTGTCGCGTGGATTTGAACCTAAACCTTTTACATGGCATTGATTTGAAGCTTCGTCATGTGTTTCGCTTGGATTTGAAGGTAACTCGTTTGTTTCGCATGCTGTTGATTGTAAATCATGTATATCACAAAAATTTGAGGCTAAACCATTTTTTTCGCATGAATCTGAAGCTAAACCATGTTTTTCGCAAGAATTTGAAGCTAAATCATGTGTTTCGCATGGATTTGAAGCTAACTCGTTTGTTTCGCATCCAGTTGAATCTAAATCATGTATACCGCAAGTATTTGAAGCTAAACCGTGTGTTTCGCATGAATTTGAAGCTAAGTTATGTGATTCGCATGGATTTGAAGCTAAATTTTGAGATTCGCATGGATTTCAAGCTAACTGGTTTGATTCGCATGCAGTTGAAGCTATATCACTTATATCGCAAGTATTTGAAGCTAAATCATTCGTTTCGCATGAATTTGAAGCTAAACCTTCTACTTCGCATTGATTTGAAGCTAGATCATGTGTTTCGCATGGATGTGAAGTTAACTCGTTTGGTTCGCATGCAGTTGAAGATAAATCACGTATATCTCAAGTATTTGAAGCTCAGCCATTTGTGTCGCAAGAATTTGAAGCTAAACCATATGTTTCGCATGAATTTGAATCTAAATTATGTGATTCGCATAGATTCGAAGCTGAACCAACTGTTTGACATGAATTTGAACCTAGATCATGTGTTTCGTATGCATTTGAAGCTTAATCATGTATTTCGAATGGATTTGAAGATAACTCGATTGTTTCGCCTGCATTTGAAGCTATATCACGTATATCGCAAGTATTTGAAGCTAAATCATTTGTTTCGCATGGATTTGAAGCTAAACCTTCTACATCGCATTGATTTAAAGCTAAATTACGTGTTTCGCTTGGATTTGAAGCTAACTCGTTTGTTTCACATACAGTTGAGGATAAATCATGTATATCACAAGTGTTTGAAGCAAAACCATTTGTTTCGCATGAATCTGAAGCTAATGCATGTGTTTCGCATGAAATTGAAGATACATTATGTGTTTCGCATCGATTCGAATCTAATTCGTTTGTTTCGCCTGCATTTGAAGCTATATCATTTGTAACGCAAGTATTTGAAACTAAACCATTTCTTTCGCATGAATCTGAAGCTAAACCATGTTTTCGCCTGCATTTGAAGCTATATCATTTAAATCGCAAGTATTTGAAGTTAAATCATTTGTTTTGCTTGAATTTGAACGTAGACCATGTGCTTCGCGTGAATTTGAAGCTAAATTATGCGATCCGCATGGATTTGAAACTAACTAGTTTGTTTCGCCTGCATATAAAACTATATCATTTATATCGGAAGTATTTGAAGCTATATCATTTGATTCGCATGGATTTGAAGCTAAGCCTTCTTCTTCGCATAGATTTGAAGCTAAATCATGTGTTTCACTTGGGTTTGAATCTAACTCGTTTGTTTCGCATGCAGCTGACTCTAAATCATGTATTTCGCATTTATTTGAAGATAGTAGGTATATATGTTGCGTTCTGCAATCAATTGCGAGGGGAAGGCTGCGCCGGGGCGGTGGGGTAAAGGGAAGGAAGCATCATCGTGAGCGGCACGCGTCGTGTGGAGGGGGGAAGTCACCGATAAGGAGTTTTGCGGTTTTGCATCCGGAGAGGTTCTCGGACGCCTTACCCGGAAGTTGCTTATCTTGCGAAGCGATATCGGGGATTTTGGTTTCGTTTATTAGATTTCTTAAAGTATGGTTTTTTATCTTGGTTTAATATTGTAGCGAGCGAGCGAGAGAGAGAGAGAGGGGGGAGGATGCAGCGGTTGTTCTCTCTTTTGCAAAAGCGATGCATGATTTTTCTCGCGCGTGCGTTAGGCGCGACGCATTTATAGAAGTTTGTGGTTTTGTATCCGGAGAGACTCGCGGATGCTTTACCCGTGATTTTGGTCTCGTTGAGATTTCTTAAAGTAAGTTTTTTTATCTCGGTATAATATTGTAGAGAGCGAGCTTGAGAGAGGGGGGGAGGATGCAGCGGTTGTTCTCTCTCTTGCAAAAGCGATGCATGATTTTTCTCTCGCGACGCATTTATAGAAGTTTGTGGTTTTGTATCCGGAGAGACTCGCGGATGCTTTACCCGTGATTTTGGTCTCATTAAGATTTCTTAAAGTAAGTTTTTTTTTTATCTCGGTATAATATTGTAGCGAGCGAGAAAGAGGGCTGTATTGCAGCGGTTGTTCTCTCTCTTGCAAATGATGCGGACAGAGAGAGAGATATTTTTTCTCTCTCTTTTACTGTTTTTTGCTTTTTCCCTTTGCAGCGAACATTTTATTCGCTACTGAGTTGAGTATTGGTATGGAAGTTGGTTCGTTGAACGTGCCATCGTTGCAATCGTTCGCAACGTCTAAGATATTTGAACACGGTGTTCATAATTTTTCGAGCATTGCTCGACGGATTTTTATCCGATATTGTGATGTTATTTTGTGCGACGTGTACTGTGTTTTTCGTCGGAGATATCCGCACGCTAGGTTTTCATACGTGGGTGCATGCGTGTTCAAATCGCGAGACTTGCTCGATTACGTGATATACAATAGTATTGATGTTTTAAAAGTAATTGTTCCTTTGAGCACGCAATGTTGTTCGAAGAGATCGTTGAAGAGGATTATTTTTAAATACCTTAAAGAAACTGATTATGTTTGCGTCGAACCAGTGTTGATACCATTATCAAAATTTGAACGGAGTATGACCAGAGGTGATTTCCTCCCTCCATTGAACAAAGTGAAGAGAAGATTGGAATATTCATTGCACGACGACGACGATGATTGGGATATTCGTAAAATCAAATGGGACATTAATTTACCGACCGAGAAACTCAATGCTTCACGCGTGAAATTCATATCGAAGTATTTTTCATCGAGTGACGAAGATACGTCGTGAGATGATTCCTACATTACAGAATTTGGTTTGGGGATACGTCATAAACTTATACCTGAACGATCAATTTCCGCTCGAGTGGAAAACAGCGACGGAACGTCTAATGCGAAAAGATTTGACGAGTCGCGTGAGTTTCATCTACACGAAACGATTTAGCCAAATTATAGTGAAATGACCCGCGATCGATTCACCGTCCGCGATACTACATATCATCGAGATGGGAGAGCATCGCGTGGTTGGTTGTATAGTGTAGTTACGTTCGTGAGAACTGGAAACTTAACCGACGACGTGAAATCAAAATTGAAAAAACTTCTTTTTAATAATTGATGTGAATTAATATTTTCACAAGATGACGCAAGTTTGCAAGGACATGTTGAAATCGTTAACACATATGTCAAGGATGATTCGAACTGTGGACGAGTATCGCGAATGGACGAAATCATGTATTGAATGTTTACAATGGTGTAGGAAATATATGATCATTGTGAAGAAAAACGAAGCACCCATAGGTGTAAAATCGAGTTTGCTGTCGATCATGTGTCGTATGAAAACTTTGAAGGTCTCGTTAGATCATCGGTTTTCATCACGCGTTGGTAGCGGTTTGTATGGAAACGTTGGCGCGAGAGCATCGACTCTTCGTTGGGAGAACATCGAGTCGGCGTTTAAGAATCGTATATCGACCGGCGTTGTGATCAACGTCGAACATGTCGATCCACGTCATTTCTTGCAACACGCGAAGCGAATAGTTACGAATCGTATTACAGAACTTTTGAACGTTCATTTGTCGTTAAAAGTGAACGTAGTATTGGAGGCGGAATTTGTACTGCGCGACGAGGTTTCGGTGAAAAGTTTTAGCACGCGAAACGTCGCGCTCTTTCATTCGTCGAATCTACGTCGCTGGTATGCGAAAGATGTTGTGCCAACGCTTTTGACATCGATAGAAGAGTTTCAAGAACGAGACAGTGGATGGGCGTTATCGAAGATCCTGCATTTGATGGTGAATTCCAACAAATATCAACCGTTACAAGCAGGTTGTCAGGTATCCGTGCCTCGAACAGTGCAATTAAAGAAAGCTGTCCTCAATGTGTACAGTGACGACGATAATGCATGTTTCTATTGGGCAGTGGTGGCAAGCCTATATCCAGCTAAAAATAATTTGAATCGCACATCATCCTATCCGCATTACAGCGATGTGCTCCACACCGAGGGATTCCAATTGCGGATGTTGTTCAAGGACATACCAAAGTTCGAAAAAGCGAACGACGTTTCCGTGAACGTGTTCGAGTGGGGAGGGGAACAAGAAAGATGTCGGACGTTGCATTTGACCTCAAGGAAGCGGGAGAAACATGTAAATTTGCTGCTCATACACGACTCCGAAAACTTGCGCAATCATTATCTGTGTATTAGGAATTTATCTCGTCTGGTTTCATCTCAGATCAGCACGCAGCACAATAAGCATATTTGCGATCGGTAAGATCCACACATGTAAATTTTTTTCTTTCTTCTGGATGATGGTGGTGGTGGTGGTGGGCGAGAAAAATTAAAATAAAAAATTATGTTTTTCTTTGTCAGGTGTCTACAGTATTTCAAATCGCAGGAAAAATTGAGCATTCACGAGATCGACTTCAGTCGAATGAACGAATGTGCTTTGAAACTTCCGACGGAAGACGATAAATGGCTGAAGTTCAAGAATTATGCGTACAAGGAACCGACACCGTTCGTTATCTACGCAGACTTGGAATGCCTGCTGGAGAAACAGGAAAATCAAGGTCATGGAGCTTACTGTAGATATCAACATTACCATGCCTTCAGCGTAGGCTACTACCTCCATTGCCGATACGACAGTTCGTTGAGCGAGTATCAGGCTTATCGTGATGAGAAAGGTTGTATCACATGGTTTGCATCGAAGTTGCACGAGTTGAGCTGTAAATTGCAGCCGGTGTTTGATCGAACGGTTCCAATCGCTCCGTTAACCGCCGCACAAATCTCAACTTTTCGTACCGCCACGTATTGTCACGTGTGCGAAGAACCACTCGGTAATGACGACGGGCGAGTGCATGATCATTGTCATTTTACAGGTGCGTATCGGGGTCCGGCGCACAGCCGTTGCAATCTGAGCTATCAATCCTCGTACGTGATACCGGTGGTTTTTCACAATTTGTCCGGCTACGACGCACACTTTTTCATCAAAGAATTGGCAAACGCGTTTGAAGGTAAAATAGAGGCGTTACCGCTGACGAAAGAGAAGTACATTTCTTTCACCAAAACACAGTAAGAGGAATAATGATGCGATCAAAAAATCGTGGAAGAAGTGCATAAAGTTTCGATTCATCGATTCGTTCAAGTTCTTGAATTCGAGTCTGGACAAGTTGTCGTCGTACTTGGACAAGAGCGACTTGCATATCGTAAGGAACCAATTAAATCGTCTTTCGAACGATGATTTTCATCTTCTAACCAGGAAAGGCGTTTTCCCATACGACTATGTATCGACCTATGACAAATTAAGCGACACTTGTTTACCACCGCGCGAAGCATTTTATAATCAGTTATGCGACAGCGAGATATCCGACGTCGACTATTGTCACGCGAACGAAGTTTGGTCACGTTTCGGTATACAAACGTTAGGACAGTACAGCGACTTGTACTTGAAATTGGATGTGTTGTTGTTGGCCGACGTGTTTGAAAATTTTCGCGAAAAGTCGCTCGAGAATTATAAACTCGATCGAGCACACTATTATACGTTGCCCGGTTTCGCGTGGGACGCGATGCTAAAATTGACGAAGATCGAGTTGGAATTGTTCACCGACGTTGACATGCTTTTGTTCGTGGAGCGGGGAATACGAGGTGGGTTGAGTCAATGTTCGCATCGTTACGCGCGCGCGAATAACAATTATATGTCGACGTACGATTCGGCCGAACCGTCTAGCTATCTGATGTATTTCGATGTTAATAATTTGTATGGCTGGGCCATGTCGCAGCCTTTGCCGCACAGGGGTTTCCAATGGGTTGACGATACGAGTAATTTCAACATCGATTCCGTGCCGATCGACAGTCCCGTCGGGTACATTTTAGAGGTCGACTTAGAGTATCCTCAGGAAATTCATGATGCTCACGCGGATCTTCCATTTTGCCCGATTCACGAGGTTGGGACGTTGCAAAAGAAACTGTTGACAACGCTTAGCGATAAGAATCGTTACGTTCTCCATTATCGATACCTCCAGCGATGTTTGAGGTATAATTTAAAATTAAAGAAAATTCATCGTATACTGAAGTTTGAACAATCATGTTGGTTACGCCGTTACATAGATTTAATTACGAGGTTGCGCGCCAACGCAAACAATGACTTCTCGAAGAATCTGTTCAAACTGATGAACAATGCAGTGTTTGGAAAAACGATGGAAAACGTTCGAAATCATGTAAACGTAAAGTTGCTCTCGCGATGGAGCGGTCGATACGGTGCTGGGCGTTTAATAGCTCGACCAAATTTCCATAGCTGTACTGTATTCTCCGAGGATTTTGTCGCAGTTCAAATGAAGCAGCTTTCTATTAAATTTTATAAACCTATTTACATAGGCATGTCAGTGTTGGACATATCTAAATTACATTTGTATGATTTTCATTATGGCTACATGCTTCCAAATTTTCAAGAAAGATGCAGGATTTTGTACACGGACACGGACAGTTTAATTTATCAGATTATTTGCGACGATGCGTACGAGATGATAAAACGTGACATTCACCGATACGATACTTCCAATTATGACAGAAATAACGTGTACGGCGTTCCGATCGCGAATAATAAAGTATTAGGATTAATGAAGGACGAGAACGGAGGTAAAATCATGACAGAGTTTGTGGGTCTTCGCTCGAAAATGTATGCTATTCAGGTACAAGACAAAGACGATGTAAAAAAGATTAAAGGAATTAAGACTAACGTGACGATTAAAAATATAACTTTCGACGACTATTTAGCATGCCTTCACGATCATTTAGAAAAATCAGTTTGCGTTAAATTGATAATGTCTATACAACATCAAGTGTATTCAGTATCACAGAGTAAATTAGCATTGAGTCCATACGATGATAAACGATACATTTTAAACAATTCGATCGAAACCCTTCCTTGGGGACATTATAAAATCGCGAAAGGGGGAGAGGGGGAGGGAGAGGGAGTGGGGGAGAGTTAGAAAAAATAAAAGCGGTTATATAATTTCATCGATGTTTCGAATCCCATGTTGCGCGCGCGCGTGTTCACTTTTATTTGTAAGCGGAAAAGGGGCGTATACGCTCCTTGTATTGTTATCTTGCGTGTAAGAAGGGGGAAAAATGGTAGGGGAATTGTATATATAAGCTTTTGACATTGCGTACAGCGAGTAGTGCGTTCTACAGATTACTTTCTTATAGCGCAGTTGTTCTTCAGTATTATAATATTCACAATGTCAAATCAAACCAATAATTTTTTACATAAAAATGGATCTCACAACGATTATAAAAATTATGGGTAAGTAGAAGAAAGTTTGAAGGGAATAAAATGTTCCTTTTATGAAAGAAGAAAAAAAAAATTGTATGTTATTTCTTTTATAGATACTCCATTTCGATGAAACGGTCGTTTCAACAGTCGCAACCCCAGTCGCAGCAGTAGCAGTTGCAGATACCGCGCAACGCACGAATCTTGGGTAGAAGATACTCCATAGCCGGCAATTATTTCAAGTTCCTTGAAATTTGTGTACGCGTGGATGAAAATTTGCGCGTCGAGTTCGTCTTGGGGGACAATCGTGGAACAGAGATTTCTTTTTCAATGGCTACGTGGAAACTGCTGGTGAAAACTAGAGATTATATTCGCAATTACTTCGACGCGGACAAGAAGGAAAAACAAATTGATGAGACTTTATCGTTACAAATTGTTAATTTTAATGGAATGAGCCTAATCAAGTTGTTCGATTCTCAAGCATCGATTTATGTTACGAAAGAGACGATGGATAATTTGTACAAAATAGAGTTATGTATGGATCATATGTATTCATGGTTATTAGAAAATATTCCAGAAATTGTCTGATCGATTGCGAATTGTTAGCTTTATGTTTAGATCTAATCGTATCGAAAGCGAGTCGTTGAAATTGTGTACGGGTGGGCGGGAAATTAATTAGTATTAATGTAAGAAGCATTTTATGTATTTTTTCATGTTTATTAGAGAAACAAAAATAAACATTACATTATATAATTAAAGTACAGATGATTTCTTTATCCAAGAGTTATGTGACGAATCCAGCCCCAACCATTTTACATATATTTAATTTCCTTTTCGACGCAATACTTTTTCTACTAAATACACGTCGGCATATTTGGTAGCGCGTATCTCGTATTCGTAAAATCCTCCAGCGATAGGTTTGTTCTGCAAATCAACCAAAAGGTACGTGACGGGGTTCGTTCGTTTCACCGTCGCGATCTTCCGTTGACCAGTTCGGCGTGTATCCTTTGTCGAATGCGGTTTTGAACTTGCTGATACGCACATAGTCGCCAACTTTGAATTTCGCAGGACCGGCGATCTTGACGTTGCTGTATACGGTAGATAAAAGATGCTTCTCATTTTTATGATTCACGTTTGCAGGTCGCATACGAATGGTGCGATGTTTTTGATTATTGTAGTCCTTGATCAACGTGGGAAGCTCGTCGATCCAACGATATTTTCCGCTCAACGAGAAAAATTTCCACATGTTGTTCTTCAATGTACGATTGAATCGTTCGACTATAGACGCTTTCATAGTGCTGAATGTGGAATAGTGGTTGATGTTACGTTTTTTCAGATATTCTTGAAAATCTTTATTGTAGAATTCTTTCCCCATATCGGTTTGCAAATTGTTCGGTATTCGGCCATCTTTTTTCAACACTGACGCGAAAGCTTTGCACACATCGTCAGCATTTTTGCTTTTTAAAGGAACGGCCCAGGCATACTTGCTGAATGTATCGATTATCGTAAGAATATATCGATGTGCTCGATTCTCTCTTGCGTACGGTTGAACTTCAACGATATCAGCTTGCCAGAGATCTTCGAGTCCTCGCGTAGCCACTCGCCTCCGCCGGAAGTAACGTCTCGCCGGAGCATGCAGTTCATTCACCAAGTTCACTTTATCGCCGCTCATGATTTCGCCTTGTCAGTCTGCGGTCGCTCGAAATTAAGATACGCTAATTTAATTATCCTTGCGTTGACCGCTGCCGCGCTCTCTTTTGCATTATCGATGAATCTGCGGTCGCTTGAAATTAAGATACGCTAATTTAATTATTCTTGCGTTCTCGGAGTTTTTCGATCGCTGTCGCGTCCTCTTTTGCGTTATCGATGGGCTTTTCAGCTGTTGACGCTTTTTGCATTATCGGAATCTCTTCTGTGGTTGCTGCTACCGCTACAGTCAACAAGTCTCTGAAACGAAGTCTCATACGAGAATCCAATTCCTCGAAAGCGACGCGCACACTGTATTGCTGCTGTTCTTCGATACGTCGCATTTGTCCGTATATTTCGGTAAATTTCTCTAATAAAGATTTATGTAACTGTTCGAATTTCGCGACTATGTTCCCCTCTCCAGTCAGCTCGAGTAATCTCTTGTACATAGCAGTATTAAACCTTTCGAACCTCTCATCCAATTCCTTGCCAGTTTCAAAACCGCCTACTGTAAATTTATTTTCCAGTTCGTCTACGAGTAATTCAAGTTGCGCCAACTTTCCCTGATTCGCTTTGCCAGTGCTCGTAATTTCCTCCAAGTTGCGGATTTTATTTGATATGTGATTTTCAAGGTTATCAATCTTTTTCGGCCAGTTGCTGTTAACTTTGTGTTCCACACTTGCAAGTTTGTGCTCGATGTTGCCAGCAAATTTCACAACGGCATTCAATTTCTCTCGATCCACGATACCCTCAGCTTTCATTATTTCGAACAACTTATCCTCGAGCTCGACAAATCTTTGACGTAGCTTTTCATTGATACTTTTATTATTCTGCTCGATGCACGTCTCAACGTGTTTCATCAGATTCTCGTGATTGGATTCGTCGTTTGTCACGAATTTTTGGAGAATTTCGATCGCGCGTTTCATCGAGTGAACATCGTCGATAGTTTCATACAGGTCGTACGTAAATGTTTTTTTCAACGAATCTATCGCGTCGTCAACGTAACTTTTTGTTGCCGAGTCGCTGGCGAAAACCGGAGTTGCCAAATATCGAATAATTCGAGATTTTGCATCGAAAAATTCGTTGTCACTGTTCAAAATTACCGCCCTCTCGTTGATAACGTTGTCGACATACTTCTTCGTTGCAACGTCGTTGGTGTTAATAGGAACTTTTATACTTTCTATAGGTAGACCCAATGCATCGAACTCGTCATTCTCGTCCGATACGTGTAGAACGTATTTTCTTATCGGATTTATCAGATCGAACATAAATCTATTGAAATACTTCGTGTTCATTGAATTGTCCTTGTGATGTTCATGTTTCGTGTCTATATTCGCCACGATGTCTTGAATAGCCTGCTTTAGCGAATCACGAGACGATGATTTCTTGCTGCTGCTGTTACGCATCGTTGCTGCTGCTGCTGCTCCAATTTCTTTCGACAATCGATGTTTTACCGCCGTAATCACTAGCAACAATGATGCAATCGTCGCAAAAGCATTTTATTTATATGAGCGTGGCATAACCTTGAAGAATTCCTCGGCAACTAATGTCTCCATTTTACCACGAAAACTTTCCTCAAAGATTTTTAGTTGGTTACCGATTGAGCTGTCCGTTTCATCTTTCATATTCTGTTTTAACGCTTCAACCTTTTGCTCCAATACCGAAAATACGTTATCAATTTTCACATTAATTTCATCGTTATCTGAATCAATTGATTTAATTTTCTGATCACTGTCGTATTGAAAATTATATATTTTAGCCAGCACTTTATTCCTCCATTTCTCATTAGTCTGCTCTATATCTTTCGTTAGTTTCTCGTTAGCCGTTATTTTACCCACGAGTTCGGACTTGCATTTTAGGCTAGTCTGTTTGGCATCCTTCGCCAACTTTTCATTAGCCGTTATTTTACCCACGAGTTCGGACTTGCATTTTAGGCTAGTCTGTTTGGCATCCTTCGCCAACTTTTCGTTAGCCGTTATTTTTCCCACTAGTTCGGACTTGCATTTTAGGCTAGTCTGTTTGGCATCCTTCGCCAACTTTTCGTTAGCCGTTATTTTATCCATGAGTTCGGACTTGTATTTTACACCGGCCTGTTCGACACCCTTCGTCATTTTTTCGTTAGCTGTTATTTTATCCATGAGTTCGAACTTGTATTTTACACCGGCCTGTTCGACACCCTTCGTCATTTTTTCGTTAGCTGTTATTTTTCTACGAAGCTCGTCGTCGCCTTTTTTCGATACATCGTCAACGTACGATCTAGTGGCCGCGTCATCGTTTTGAAGCGGTTCCGCCAAATGTTTGATCCTCTTGTTTCGAGCTGTGTACGATTCCGTTGAGAAGCACATCGCATTATTCTGCATGTACTCGTGAAGCGATGACGTGACTGTATCGTCGCCTATCTTTGAAACGCGATCGACGTACAGTTTGGTGGCCGCGTCATCGTTCGTCGTAGGATTTGCGACATGAGCGATCTTAGCGCCTCGCGCATCGTACAAATTGCCGATCGAGCATATGGCATTGTCGTGTACATAATTTTTACATATCGAATAAAAAGTTGAAATATCTGCCAATATTTTCGACTCAGGCGTACTATGTTTATACAACGTACCAAATTTATTAATAGACATTTTTTTCGTTTCTCGGTTCAGTTGTTTTCTTCTCCTTTGTTCTTCCTCTTCCTCTTCTTCTTTAACACCAACAACTCGAGTAGATCTTGCTGTTGCTCGATCTGTTGTATTTGTCGACAAATATCGTCGAGTCTGAACTCAATATTTTTAAATCTGTCCTCCCAATTTTCATCTACGGATAACGTTTGATTGGTTTCGCAGCAATTCCAACGGATACTCATTTTATCGAACCATTTGATAAATTTACCAACAGACATTTCATTCGTCACTAACGTAATAAATATTCGAGCAATTTAATTTATAATCAATCCAGCTTCGCGAAGTTCTTCGATTATGGATGTTATTTCATTGTCGTGGTTGGTATGACCAGCATTTTTCGATGCAATCAACAATTTCAAACGATCTACCAGCTCATTTGGGTCATCCCAATGCACATAATCGACCGGATTGTTGGTTACACGCATCATCGTGGTTGGAATATTTATACCTTTTCCACGTAACGCTGAGAACATTGGTCCTATAATAGTTTTGTACTTGTAGCCCTTGTTTCCCATTATCTGATTACCACGTCGGTGCGCATGCGTAGCGATGAGAATGTTTCTATAAATTTCCTTATCATTCTCGGTGTACAGGTTCTCGTTGGGTATTCTTTTGAATATCAATTCGTAGAGACCTGGAGTTCCTCTGTACCTAATTTTATTAATAACAATATCATCGTTGCTTTCCACGTCGAACGCAACGTTTCCAAGCATCAGTTTGTTATTATGAAAATACACTCCGTACACATTGTCCTGACTTTTCGGCGGCCCGCTAAAGAAATTTCTCAAGTATTCGCTCGCTAAAGGTCCAAGATTACTGAACAAATGCTCGTATTCGTCGCGATGCTTTTCAGGACTTCTCAAAATATTTCGCACCGATGATTCCAACGATGTTGCAGCCGTTGGAGATGATTCGAAAGCTACCTCCCGATGCATTGAAGGTGTTGGTTCGAGCACCATATTGGTGTTCGCATCATCGTCGTCGTCGTCGTCGTCGTCGTCATCGTCAACATAGTCGGCGTCATCGCTGACACCGATGGGGGAATATACTTTATTCTTCTTCTTCTTCTTTTTCAAATGCATCCTTGGAGTTAATGCCGCTTCATCGTGTGTCCTCTTTTTCTTAATAAATTCTCTCTCCACTTTCTTCTTCTTCTTCTTCACAGAGAACAGCGACTGCTGTGTTTGCAAATCCAACGATCGGTCAGCATTTGATGTATTATCTTTCGCTTCCGTAGCTGTATTTTGAACCAGCTGTTTCAACGGTCCCACGATCGGACGTAAATTCGTCTCAATGTTAGACTGTACATCCATTTTCCCAACTTTCAAGGCTAAACTCTTTTTACGTATGACGTCACTGGTCTTAGCTATTTCCTTAACGATGGCAGCTCGCAGGTTTTTCTTTGACGGACGCATATCGAGTGGGAGCACGATGTGACACCGACACCTCTTACCGTCCAAATGAGCTGGATCACAGCACGACGAATTCGTTAAATCCGCGTCTGTAACGTCCTCGGTTCACAGGGCTGTCTTTGTCGATTACAAGGAATTCATACTTGTTTCGCCAACACCTTGACCAAACTGCGTTGAAACTTTCGAACGACATATCAGTATTCACATGATCCTGATGAACGTGTCGCAGATTCATGGCATCTTGATTGAATAGAATCAATAGATTGGCATTGTCGCGAATCAAATGTTTGGGTATTCTCGCGTATGATTGCGACAGATAGAAACAATCGACGTGCGAATGTCTGCCCATCGCGAAATATTCTCTCATAACGTCCTGTTCATCACAAGCAACGTCGTCGAAGATAAATATCGAATTCGGTCGAGCATCCGCCGGGGGAATCACGTCCGCGTTGTCCGAATAGGCAAAGTAACCTACGTCCTTGCCCACGTGCGAATCGCAGTCCATTCGAACTTTCCAACAGGCTAATCATGACGTTCGCTTTACCACATCCTGACGGGCCGCTTATCACGCATCGTATAGTACTCGGTAGCAATGGCCCATGCTTCCGAATTATCTCGTCATGGTCGTCGAACGTGCGGTAGGTCGGAACCCGGATATTCAAGGACTGTCGTACGAAACGCATGCTCTCTCTCGACTGTCTTTTGTTATGCTAAATTTTCTTCTCGAACGATAAGGTATTTATACGAGAACTCAAGCATCATAGATATCAGTCTTCTCGTATTCAAATGATAGAGCACATCTCCATGTAACTAACGCACGTACATTTTTTTTTGTTCATTATGAATCAAAGAATTTTTGACATAACAGCTTCATATACCGC
Organism: Megalopta genalis; assembly: GCF_051020955.1. Classification (NCBI taxonomy): domain Eukaryota; kingdom Metazoa; phylum Arthropoda; class Insecta; order Hymenoptera; family Halictidae; genus Megalopta; species Megalopta genalis. Next base: position 72,504 of record NW_027477054.1, on the reverse strand, counting down.
TACAAACTGGTAAGAAACAGCTCTGTATACCGCTACAGACTGGTATAAACAGCTTCATATACCGCTACAGACTGGTAAGAAACAGCTCTGTATACCGCTACAGACTGGTATAAACAGCTCTGTATACCACTACAGACTGGTATAAACAGCTCTGTATACCGCTACAGACTGGTATAAACAGCTCTGTATACTGCTACAGACTGGTATAAACAGCTCTGTATACCGTTACGGACTGGTAAAAGACATTCCCTGACAAGATTAGGTATGGGTCAGATAAGGAAGAAGCGTCAACGAGCGGTCAAAGGAAAGAAGAAGAAGAAGAACTACAGTAGCTACAATATTGGAAGAATTCTACCAATTGCCAAACGAGGTGGTTTTCTACCGCTGCTGTTTCCTGCTTTGGGAGCTTTCGGGGCATTGTCAGGCGGTGCTGCTGCAGTGACTAAAACGATAAACGAGGCGAAAGCTGCGAAGAAACAATTGGAAGAATTGGAACGACACAATCGTGCCATGGAGGGCCGTGGAGTGTATCTTGCACCATACAAGCGTGGGAAAGGAATAAAGAAAAAAAAAAGGAAGACGAAAGGAAAAAAGTAGATAACTCAACGACGGATCTTGAATTGAAAATTGTCTGTAGAAAATTACCACATTTTCGCGGAGTTTTCATGCTCGATTCATTGCCCAATAAAATATGGATAAATGAACGAGGAATAGTCAATCTGGATAGCAGTCATGGTCCAGGAACACATTGGGTCGCATATATAAAGCAGAAGTCGCGAATCAGCTACTTCGATAGTTTTGGAAATCTTCAACCACCAATCGAATTAATTCGATACTTCGGACCGAACGTGGTAATCTCATACAATCGCAAGAATTATCAAAATTACAACGAAAGCGTATGTGGACAATTGTGTGTGTAAAATTTTTGCGAGAATCTCTGACATAGCATTTTTAATCATTCTACCGCCGCTGCAAGAATGTTCTACACATTCACGTTATCGGGAAGAAGTAGCGTCTTATCGTCCAAGTACTTCCCGCCTATAGATCTGAGCAATGCCAACTACGAACTGGGTCTGCTCGATTTGCAAACTTATTACACAATACCAAACATCAGTTTGAATATTGGAAACAATAAATTTTATTTCGACGACAAAGATGAAGAGATAAGCATCCCAGATGGTTCGTATGAACTGGAGGCGATCAACGCTTACTTGAGGCGCGAGATAAGCATGCGGTATCCTGCAGCCAAAGATAAGAATGATCCGGAATACCCGCTGATCTTGCGAGCGAACAACAATACTATGAAAAGCGAAATTAAAAGCGCATATAGGATAAATTTTACAAAGCCTAATAACGTGGGTCCTATTCTAGGATTCTCTATGAATCGTGTTTTATCGCCAAACACATGGCATATATCGGACACCCCCGTGAATATCATTAATACGAATATTATTCAAATAGAATGCAACGTAACCACCGGTTCGTACGATAACGGGAAACTGGTTCACACGATACACGAATTCGCGCCCAACGTGTCGCCAGGGTATAAAATATCGGAAACGCCGGCACGAGTCATTTACCTTCCGATCGTCACACGGTCAATGGATGATTTAACGATTCGCATTGTGGACCAGTCGGGACGTTTAATTGATTTTCGAAACGAAGAAATCACGATACGATTGCACGTTCGTCGAACCATCTCATAACCTCGGTAAAGAAACGTCATGCTAATTCACAATAATACGCCAAGCTTTAAAGACGGTGTATCGTTCCAAAATAATAATAATAACAATAATAATAAGGAGAAGAAGACGAGGAAATTAACTGCACGAAACGTTAAATATCTACAATCTTTGGGATTTGTCGTCAACAAGTAATCGCACGCCCTCGCATCATGTCGTACGACATTTTGAACATCTCCGAAGCACCGATCATCGACAATCGAATAACTAAGATCGAACTGCACACCTACAATCCGTACGCCAACACTACGTTTGGAAATAGCGATGAGATAAGAATACCCATTCAACATCAAGACTTGTACACTCTTCCGTGTAAAAGCTTCCTATACGTGGAGGGAAGACTCAGCCTACCGGGAGGATTGGCAAACGACACGGTAGCTCTAGACAACAATGCGGTGGCGTTTATGTTCGACGAAATACGTTACGAACTGAACGGAGTGGAAATCGATCGGTCCAGAAATCCCGGTACAACGACGACCTTGAAGAATTATGCGAGTCTGAACATTACGAAGAACAACGCGCTGTCCAACGCAGGCTGGATGTACAGGAACGATGATCAACGGAGGGAAAATCTCATCGCAACGCCTACGAATTTTCGAAATTTCAACTTTTGCGTGCCTATGAACACATTGCTAGGCTTCTGCGAAGATTACAAACGCGTTGTAATAAATGCTCGGCATGAATTGATTTTGATTCGCGCGCGCAACGACGCTAACGCGCTACGAAGCTGGTCCGACAATGTGAAATCTGTCCTGGATTTGTATAAAATTCAATGGAGAATGCCACACGTCGCTTTGGATGAAATACACAAGTTGTCGATGCTGCGTATTCTTGAGAGCGAAAGATCGATCAGCATGAGTTTCCGTTCGTGGGAACTGTACGAATATCCGATGCTGCAAACAACCACGAAGCACACGTGGGCGATAAAAACGGCTCCGCAAATGGAAAAACCGCGATACGTGATATTCGCGTTACAAACCGAAAGGAAATATGATTTAAAGAAAAACGCTACCCAATTCGATTCCTGCTTCTTATCTAATATTCGACTTTACTTGAACTCGGAAATGTATCCCTACGACGATTTGAACATCGATTTCGAAAAGGATAAATACGCGTTGCTCTATGACATGTACGCGAAATTTCAAGAGTCCTATTATGAAAACGACGGTGAGGTGTTATTGAATACAATCGATTTTCTACTGTATGGACCGTTCGTAGTCATCGATTGCTCGCGACAAAACGAAGCGCTGAAAAATGCGACCATCGACGTGCGAATCGAATTCGAATGTCGAAAGGATGTCCTACCTTCGACGGCTGCATACTGCTTGATGATACACGACTGCATCGTGGAATACAACCCGTTGACGAGCATTGTTAGAAAAATTATATAAATGCGAAAAATAATATTGTAAACTAATATGATTTTTGAAAAATGTACATGCCCTATCATAAAAGATGTTCTCTCTTTCCCCTGAACAAACCGCTAACCGAATAGCTACAATAAGAAATAACTATAATTTTTAGGGAAATTTTGGATAGGATTGTGGGTATTTAAAAAAAAAAGTATATTAATGTATGTTAAATAAATCCTTTTTATTAAAATCCTTTTTATTAAAATCCTTTTTATTAAAATTTTGAAATATGATCGACATCAATATATAATCTTCATCTTCTTTCACCAACGCGTCGTTGATGACAATCGCAAGCCTCCTCCCCTCTCCTCCTCCACCTCCTCCTCCTCTTCAGGATGACGCTCTTAATTAAAAAAAAAATCATTATTAAAAAATAAATTTTAATTTCTTTTAAAATAACATTTGTTATACATACCTCTTCTCATCCATGGTATAATCGTAGATTCCGCACTCGTCCACACCGTTTCTTGATGGTGACATTGAAATGATTGCGGGATGAGCATCGATCGGCACGTTGCCGCAATTTTCCCCCAGTACGTATGGACAGTTTCTGGACCAGAAATGATGCTCCGACATAGCCTTGTCGTTGTGTTGCCACCGATGCAATTCGATGTCGAATGCAAAACATGCGACAAAATCGTCCTGTCCCAGATAGTAAAATCCTGCGGCTGCAAGTTCCTCCGGTTGAATATATTCAATTGGCCAGAATTCGAAACTTCGAAGTCTATCCTCCTCGCGTCGATAGTCCATCATTATCTCTTTCTACAAAAAGTACCATGGAAATGAAAAAATAATAGTAACTAAAAAAGGAATAAATACGTTACCTTCCATGAACTACTTCCAAAAGACGCGCTCCTCGCTGAGGGCACAGTAATACTGAGCCGTTGATGACAAACGTAAGCCTCCTCCTCCTCCTCCTCCTCCTCCTCCTCTTCAAGAAGACGCTGTTAATTAAAAAATAATCATTATTAAAAATTAATTTTTAATTTTTTAAATAACAATTATTCCACATACCTCTTCACATGGTGATCGCAAACTGCCTCTTCCTTAAACTTTGTATTACATTTTTTATTCGTCGTTTGGCGTCACCACCCTCGACGCCGATAATACATCTTCCCTCCCTAAAAGAAGATGTAGTAGAAAGACAATGAAAATCATTTGTAAATAAATAAAAAGAAAAAATTACCTTTTAATTTAAGCAGCCATTCTCTAAAAACGCGAACCTCACTCAAACAGCAATGATATTTTTTATTGAATCCTTTTTTTGGTATCCAGCAATGTAGCCTGCACGGGCTATTGAATTTTCCATATGACGGGTCAGTAATTAAAATATCGTACTTTGGGCAACCGAAATCCTCCAGGTTTCTAGATTTTATACCAGTTTTTAATAAAATGTCCCGTTCGATGTTCCCCCCTTTGTATCCAATTATGGGTTCTTTATATGGCCGTATGAAATTTTTTATGATGTTTCCAATATCCTCGTTCCGATAATTAATCTTGCCACTAAAATTTTTAAATGGTATTCCGTGCAGGAAGTTTGTTACATACCATGCACTTTTTCGATCTGCCGTTGTTAAATCATTATAATTGTAATCTAACTTAAACTCAAACAAATTACTTTCCCCGGAATGAACATTAATTATGGCAAGTTCTTTGCAGATAAATTTTTTTTCAGAACTAAACCCATCCATGTCTATAATGAAATCGATCCCGAACATCTTTCAAGATATATACACACTTCTCTTTAAAAACTTGGTCGTCACAATGTGCACACAGTATGGTAGCCGTTTAACGCACGTCGTGTTTCGACAACCTATTTATTAGCATGCATACATACACTTCTCTCACATCGTTATAATACATCTCTCTCTCCAAAAACGATAAAGCAGAAAAAATACATCTCTCTCTCTCTATCCACATCGTTACTGCAAAGAAAAACCGGATAAGGAGACTTCCAAAATCACTAATCATGGAAAGGATGTGGCAACAAACCGTTGCAAGGCAAAAAATACATCTCTCTCTCTCTCCGTCCATATCGCCCATAAGAGAAAAACTGATGCAAAAGAGAACAACCGCTGCAATGCATCCATCTCGCTCGCTCGCTACAATATTATACCGAGATAAAAAACCATACTTTAAGAAATCTAATAAACGAAACCAAAATCCCCGATATTGCTTCGCAAGATAAGCAACTTCCGGGTAAGGCGTCCGAGAGCTTCTCCGGATACAAAACCACAAACTTCTTCGACGTTGCGAACGATTGCAACAATGACACGTTCAAATTCCATATCAATTCCCAATTCAGTAGCGAATAAAATGTTCGCTGCAGAGGGAAAAGCAAATATGTAAAAACAGTAAACGAGAGAGAAAAAAAATATCTCTCTCTCTGTCCACATCGTTACTGCAAAGAAAAACCCGGGGATAAGGAGACTTCCAAAATCACTAATCATGGAAAGGATGTGACAACAAACCGTTGCAAGGTGGAAAAAATATCTCTCTCTCTCTGTCCACATCATTTGCAAGAGAGAACAACCGCTGCAGTACAGCCCTCTCTCTCGCTCTCTACAATATTATACCTAGATAAAAAAAAACTTACTTTAAGAAATCTCAACGAGACCAAAATCACAGGTAAAGCATCCGCGAGTCTCTCCGGATACAAAACCACAAACTTCTATAAATGCGTCGCGCCTAACGCACGCGCGAGAAAAATCATGCATCGCTTTTGCAAAAGAGAGAACAACCGCTGCATCCTCCCCTCTCTCTCTCTCTCTCTGTCCACATCATTTGCAAGAGAGAACAACCGCTGCAGTACAACCTTCTCTCTCGCTCTCTACAATATTATACCTAGATAAAAAAAAACTTACTTTAAGAAATCTCAACGAGACCAAAATCACAGGTAAAGCATCCGCGAGTCTCTCCGGATACAAAACCACAAACTTCTATAAATGCGTCGCGCCTAACGCACGCGCGAGAAAAATCATGCATCGCTTTTGCAAAAGAGAGAACAACCGCTGCATCCTCCCCTCTCTCTCTCTCTCTCTCGCTCGCTCGCTACAATATTATACCGAGATAAAAAACCATACTTTAAGAAATCTAATAAACGAAACCAAAATCCCCGATATCGCTTCGCAAGATAAGCAACTTCCGGGTAAGGCGTCCGAGAACCTCTCCGGATGCAAAACCGCAAAACTCCTTATCGGGGACTTCCCCCCTCCACACGACGCGTGCCGCTCAGAATGACGCTTCCCTCCCTTTAACGCCCCGGCTCAGCCTTCCCCTCGCACTTGATTGCAGAACGCAACATATATACCTACTGAAGATAACTCGTTTGTTTCGCCTGCATTTAAAACTATATCATTAACATCGCATATATTTGAAGCTAAATCATTTGATTCGCTTGGATTTGAAGCTAACTCGTTTGTTTCACATACAGTTGGGGATAAATCATGTATATCACAAGTGTTTGAAACAAAACCATTTGTTTCGCATGAATCTGAAGCTAATGCATGTGTTTCGCATGAAATTGAATCTGCATTATGTGTTTCGCATCGATTTGAAGCTAATTCGTTTGTTTCGCCTGCATTTGAAGCTATATCATTTGTAACGCAAGCATTTGAAACTAAATCATTTCTTTCGCATGAGTCTGTAGCTAAACCATGTTTTCGCATGAATTTGAAGCTAAATCATGTGTTTCGCATGGATTGGAAGCTTAATCATGTGTTTCAAATGGATTTGAAGCTAACTCGTTTGTTTCGCCAGCATTTGAAGCTATATCACTTATAACGCAAGTATTTGTAGCTAAATCATTTGTTTCGCATGGATTTGAAGCTAAACCTTCTACATCGCATTCATTTGAAGCTACATCGTCTGTTTCGCATGGAGTTGAAGCTGTCTCGTTTATTTCGGCAGCATTTAAAACTATATCATTTATATCGGAAGTATTTAAAGCGAAATCATTTGTTTAGCATAGAATTGATGCTAAACCGTGTGTTTCGCATGGATTTGAAGCTAACCCATGTTTTTCGCATGAACTTGAAGCTAAATTATTTGTTTCGCATGGATTTGAATCTAAACCATCTACATCGCATTGATTTGAAGCTAATTCATGTGTTTCGTTTGGATTTGAAGCTTACTCGTTTGTTTCGTCCGCATTTGTAGCAATATCATTTTTATCGGAAGTATATGAAGCTCAATCATTTGATTCACATGAGATTTGAAGCTAATCCTTCTACATCGCATTGATTTGAAGCTAAATCATGTGTTTCGCTTGGATTTGAAGTTAACTCGTTTGTTTCGCATGCATCTGAAGTTAAGTCATCTATACCGCAAGTATTTGATGCTAAATTAATTGTTTCGCATGAATTTGAAGCTAAATCAGGTGCTTCGCATGAATTTGAAGCTAAACCATGTGTTTGTCATGAATTTGAACCTAAATCATATGTCTCGCATGCATTTGAAGCTTAATCATGTGTTTCGAATGGATTTGAAGCTAACGCGTTTGTTTCGCATGCATTTGGAGCTTTATCACTTATATCGCAAGTATTTGTAGCTAAATCATTCGTTTCGCATGAATTTGGAGCTAAATCATTCGTTTCGCATGAATTTGAAACTAAACCTTCTACATCGCATTGATTTGAAGCAAGATCATGTGTTTCGCTTGGATTTGAAGTTAACTCGTTTGTTTCGCATGCATCTGAAGCTTTATCACTTATATCGCAAGTATTTGAAGCTAAATCATTTGTTTCGCATGAATTTGAAGCTAAACCTTATACTTCGCATTGATTTGAAGCTAGATCATGTGTTTCGCATCGATTTGAAGATAACTCGTCCGTTTTGCCTGCATTTGAAGCTATAGCATATTTATCGGAAGCATTTGAAGTTAAATCATTTGAATATTATGGATTTGGAACTATGCCTTCTACTTCGCATTGATTTGTAGCTAAACCATTTGAATCGCATTGATTTGAAGCTAAATTACGTGTTTCGCATGGATTTGAAACTAACTCGTTTGTTTCGCATGCAGTTGAGGCTAAATCATGTATATCACAAGTGTTTCAAGCAAAACCATTTGTTTCACATGCATCTGAAGCTAATGCATGTGTTTCGCATGAAATTGAAGCTGAATTGTGTGTTTCGCATGGATTTCAAGATTACTCGTTTGTTACGCCTGCACTTGAAGCTATATCATTTATAACGCAAGTATTTGAAGGTAAACCATTTGTTTCGCATGGATTTGAAGCTAAACAATCTACATCGCATTGATTTGAAGCTACATCATATGTTTCGCATGGATTTGAAGCTAACTCGATTATTTCGCCAGCATTTGAAGCTATATCACTTATATCGCAAGTATTTGAAGCTAAATCTATTGATTCGCATGGAATTGAAGCTAAACCTTCTACATCGCATTGACTTGAATCTACATCACGTGTTTCGCATGAATTTGAAGTTAAATCATTTGTTTCGCATGGATTTAAAGCTAAACCTTCTACATCGCATTGATTTGAAGCTACATCATGTGTTTCGCATGGATTTGGAGCTAACTCGTTTATTTCGCCAGCATTTGAAGCTATATCACATATATCGCAAGTATTTGAAGCTAAATCGTTTGTTCCGCATGGATTTGAAGCTAAACAATCTACATCGCATTGATTTGAAGCTACATCATGTGTTTCGCATGGATTTCAAACTAACGCGTTTGTTTCGCCTGCATTTGAAGATATAACACTTATATCGCAAGTATTTGAAGCTAAATCATTTGCAACGCATGGATTTGAAGCTAAACCATATACATCGCATTGATTTGAAGCTAAACCTTACACATTGCATTGATCTGAAGCTACATCATGTGTTCCGCATGGACTTGAAGCCAACTCGTCTATTTCGCCAGCATTTGAAGCTATATCACATATATCGCAAGTATTTGAAGCTAAATCGTTTGCAACGCATGGATTTGAAGCTAAACCTTATACATCGCATTGATTTGAAGCTAAACCTTACACATTGCATTGATTTGAAGCTACATCATGTGTTCCGCATGGACTTGAAGCCAACTCGTCTATTTCGCCAGCATTTGAAGCTATATCACATATATCGCAAGTATTTGAAGCTAAATCGTTTGTTCCGCATGGATTTGAAGCTAAACAATCTACATCGCATTGATTTGAAGCTACATCATGTGTTTCGCATGGATTTAAAGCTAACTCGTTTATTTCACCAGCATTTGAAGCTATATCACATATATCGCAAGTATTTGAAGCTAAATCGTTTGTTCCGCATGGATTTGAAGCTAAACAATCTACATCGCATAGATTTGAAGCCACATCATGTGTTTCGCATGGATTTGAAGCTATCTCGATTATTTCGCCTGCATTTGAAGCAATGTCACTTATATCGCAAGTATTTGAAACTAAATCATTTGTTTCGCATGAATTTGAAGCTAAACCATGTGTTTCGCATGAATTTGAAGCTAAATTATGTGATTCGCATGGATTTGAAGCTAAAGCGTTCGTTTCGCCTGCATTTGAAGCAATATCACTGATATCGCAAGTATTTGAAGCTAAATCATTTGATTCGCATGGATTTTAAGCTAAACCTTCTACATCGCATTGACTTGAAGCTACATCATGTGTTTCGCATGGATTTGGAACTAACTCGTTTATTTCGCCAGCATTTGAAGCTATATCACATATATCGCAAGTATTTGAAGCTAAATCGTTTGTTCCGCATGGATTTGAAGCTAAACAATCTACATCGCATTGATTTGAAGCAACATCATGTGTTTCGCATGGATTTCAAACTAACGCGTTTGTTTCGCCTGCATTTGAAGCTATAACACTTATATCGCAAGTATTTGAAGCTAAATCATTTGCATCGCATGGATTTGAAGCTAAACCTTATACATCGCATTGATTTGAAGCTAAACCTTACACATTGCATTGATTTGAAGCTACATCATGTGTTCCGCATGGACTTGAAGCCAACTCGTCTATTTCGCCAGCATTTGAAGCTATATCACATATATCGCAAGTATTTGAAGCTAAATCGTTTGTTCCGCATGGATTTGAAGCTAAACAATCTACATCGCATTGATTTGAAGCTACATCATGTGTTTCGCATGGATTTAAAGCTAACTCGTTTATTTCGCCAGCATTTGAAGCTATATCACATATATCGCAAGTATTTGAAGCTAAATCGTTTGTTCCGCATGGATTTGAAGCTAAACAATCTTCATCACATTGATTTGAAGCTACATGATGTGTTTCGCATGGATTTCAACCTAATGCGTTTGTTTCGCCTGCATTTGAAGCTATAACACTTATATCGCATGTATTTGAAGCTAAATCATTTGATTCGCATGGATTTTAAGCTAAACCTTCTACATCGCATTGACTTGAAGCTACATCATGTATTTCGCATGAATTTGAAGCTAAACCATGTGTTTCGCATGAATTTGAAGCTAAATTATGTGATTCGCATGGATTTGAAGCTAAAGCGTTCGTTTCGGCTGCATTTGAAGCAATATCACTTATATCGCAAGTATTTGAAGCTAAATCATTTGATTCGCATGGATTTTAAGCTAAACCTTCTACATCGCATTGACTTGAAGCTACATCATGTGTTTCGCATGAATTTGAAGCTAAACCATGTGTTTCGCATGAATTTGAAGCTAAATTATGTGACTCGCATGGATTTGAAGCTAAGGCGTTCGTTTCGGCTGCATTTGAAGCAATATCACTTATATCGCAAGTATTTGAAGCTAAATCATTTGATTCGCATGGATTTGAAACAAAACCTTCTACATCGCATTGATTTGAAGCTACATCATATGGTTCGCATGGATTTGAAGCTAACTCGATTATTTCGCCAGCATTTGAAACTATATTACTTATATCGCAAGAATTTGAAGCTAAATCATTTGTTTCGCATGGATTTGAAGCTAAACAATCTACATCGCATTGATTTGAAGCTACATCGTGTGTTTCGCATGGATTTGAAGCTAACTCGTTTATTTCGCCAGCATTTGAAGCTATATCACTTATATCGCAAGTATTTGAAGCTAAATCATTTGTTTCGTCTGGATTTGTAGCTAATCCTTCTACATCGCATTGATTTGAAGCTACATCATGTGTTTCGCTTGGATTTGATGCTAACTTGATTATTTCGCAAGCATTTGAAACTATATCACTTATATCGCAAGTATTTGAAGCTAAATCATTTGTTTCGCATGTATCTGAAGCCAAACCTTTTACATCGCATTGATTTGAAGCTACATCATATGTTTCGCATGGACTTGAAGCTAACTCGATTATTTCGACAGCATTTGAAGCTATATCACTTATATCGCAAGTATTTGAAACTAAATCATTTGTTTCGCATGAATTTGAAGCTAAATTATGTGATTCTCGTGGATTTGAAGCTAAAGCGTTCGTTTCGGCTGCGTTTGAAGCAATATCACTTATATCGCAAGTATTTGAAACTAAATCATTTGATTCGCATGGATTTGAACCTAAACCTTCAACATCGCATTGATTTGAAGCCATATCATGTGTTTCGCATGGATTTGAAGCTAACTCGATTACTTCGCCAGCATTTGAAGCAATATCACTTATATCGCAAGTATTTGAAACTAAATCATTTGTTTCGCATGAATTTAAAGCTAAACCATGTGTTTCGCATGAATTTGAAGCTAACTCGTTTATTTCGCCAGAATTTGAAGCTATATCACTTATATCGCAAATATTTGAAGCTAAATCATTTGTTTCGCATGGATCTGAAGCTAAACCTTCCACATCGCATTGATTTGAAGCTACATCATGTGTTTCGCATGGATTTGAAGCCATCTCGATTATTTCGCCAGCATTTGATGCTAGACCACTTATATCGCAAGTATTTGAAGTTAAATCACTTGCTACACATGGATTTGAAGCTAAACCTTCAACATCGCGTTGATTTGAAGCTACATCATATGTTTCGCATGGATTTGAAGCTAACTCGATTATTTCGCCAGCATTTGAAGCTATATCACTTATATCGCAAGTATTTGAAACTAAATCATTTGTTTCGCATGAATTTGAAGCTGAACCATGTGTTTCGCATGAATTTGAAGCTAAATTATATGATTCGCATGGATTTGAAGCTAAAGCGTTCGTTTCGGCTGCATTTGAAGCATTATCAGTTATATCGCAAGTATTTGAAACTAAATCATTTGATTCGCATGGATTTGAAGCTAAACCTTCAACATCGCATTGATTTGAAGCTATATCATATGTTTCGCATGGATTTGAAGCTAACTCGTTCGTTTCGCCTGCATTTGAAGCAATATCACTTATATCGCAAGTATTTGTAGCTAAATCATTTGATTCGCATTGATTTGAAGCTATATCATATGTTTCGCATGGATTTGAAGCTAACTCGTTCGTTTCGTCTGCATTTGAAGCAATATCACTTATATCGCAAGTATTTGAAGCTAAATCAATTGATTCGCATGGATTTGAAGCTAAACCTTCTACATCGCATTCATTTGAAGCTACATCGTCTGTTTCGCATGGAGTTGAAGCTATCTCGTTTATTTCGGCAGCATTTAAAACTATATCATTTATATCGGAAGTATTTAAAGCGAAATCATTTGTTTAGCATAGAATTGATGCTAAACCGTGAGTTTCGCATGGATTTGAAGCTAACCCATGTTTTTCGCATGAACTTGAAGCTAAATTATTTGTTTCGCATGGATTTGAATCTAAACCATCTACATCGCATTGATTTGAAGCTAATTCATGTGTTTCGTTTGGATTTGAAGCTTACTCGTTTATTTCGCCAGCATTTGAAGCTATATCACATATATCGCATGAATTTGAAGCTAAATCGTTCTTCCGCATGGATTTGAAGCTAAACAATCTACATCGCATTGATTTGAAGCCACATCATGTGTTTCGCATGGATTTGAAGCTAACGCGTTTGTTTCGCCTGCATTTGAAGCTATATCACATATATCGCAAGTATTTGAAGCTAAATCGTTTGTTCGGCATGGATTTGAAGCTAAACAATCTACATCGCATTGATATGGAGGTATATCACGTGTTTCGCATGGATTTGAAGCTATCTCGATTATTTCGCCTGCATTTGAAGCAATATCACTTATATCGCAAGTATTTGAAACTAAATCATTTGTTTCGCATGAATTTGAAGCTAAACCATGTGTTTCACATGCATTTGAAGCTAACTCGGTTATTTCGCCAGAATTTGAAGCTATATCACTTATATCGCAAGTATTTGAAGCTAAATCATTTGTTTCGCATGGATTTGAAGCTAAACCTTCTACATCGCATTGATTTGAAGCTACATCATGTGTTTCGCATGGATTTCAAGCTAACTTGATTATTTCGCAAGCATTTGATGCTAGACCACTTAGATCGCAAGTATTTGAAGTTAAATCACTTGCAACACATGGATTTGAAGCTACACCTTCTACATCTCATTGATTTGAAGCTACATCATGTGTTTCGCATGGATTTGTAGCTAACTCTTTTATTTCGCCAGCATTTGAAGCTATATCACTTATATCACAAGTATTTGAAGCTAAATCATTTGTTTCGCATGGATCTGAAGCTATACCTTCCACATCGCATTGATTTGAAGCTACATCATGTGTTTCGCATGGATTTGAAGCTATCTCGATTATTTCGCCAGCATTTGATGCTAGACCACTTATATCGCAAGTATTTGAAGTCAAATCACTTGCTACACATGGATTTGAAGCTAAACCTTCAACATCGCGTTGATTTGAAGCTACATCATGTGTTTCGCATGGATATGAAGCTATACCGTTAATTGCGCCAGCATTTGAAGCTATATCACTTATATCGCAAGTATTTGAAGCTAAATCATTTGTTTCTCTTGGATTTGAAGCTAACTCGTCAGTTTCGCATGCAATTGAATCTAAATCATGTATATCACAAGTATTTGAAGCTAAATCAATTGTTTCGCATGGATTTGAAACAAAACCTTCTACATCGCATTGATTTGAAGCTACATCATATGGTTCGCATGGATTTGAAGCTAACTCGATTATTTCGCCAGCATTTGAAGCTATATTACTTATATCGCAAGTATTTGAAGCTAAATCATTTGTTTCGCATGGATTTGAAGCTAAACAATATACATCGCATTGATTTGAAGCTACATCATGTGTTTCGCACGGATTTGAAGCTAACTCGTTTATTTCGCCAGCATTTGAAGCTATATCACTTATATCGCAAGTATTTGAAGCTAAATCAAGTGTTTTGCATGGATTTGAATCTAACTCGTTTATTTCGCCCGCATTTGAATCTACATCACTAATATCGCAAGTATTTGAACTAAATCATTTGTTTCGCATGGATTTGAAGTTAAACCTTCTACATCGCATTGATTTGAAGCTATATCATGTGTTTCACTTGGATTTGAAGCTAAACCATGTGTTTCGCATGAATTTGAAGTTAAATCATTTGTTTCGCATGGATTTGAAGCTAACACGATTATTTCGCCATAATTTGAAACTATATCACTTACATCGCAAGTATTTGAAGCTAAATCATTTGTTTCGCATGGATTTAAACCTAAACCTTCTACATCGCATTGATTTGAAGCTACATCATGTGTTTCGCATGGATTTGGAGCTAACTCGTTTATTTCGCCAGCATTTGAAGCTATATCACATATATCGCAAGTATTTGAAGCTAAATCGTTTGTTCCGCATGGATTTGAAGCTAAACCTTCTACATCGCATTGATTTGAAGGTACATCATGTGTTTCACATGCATTTGAAGCTAACTCGGTTATTTCGCCAGAATTTGAAGCTATATCACTTATATCGCAAGTATTTGAAGCTAAATCATTTGTTTCGCATGGATTTGAAGCTAAACCTTCTACATCGCATTGATTTGAAGCTACATCATGTGTTTCGCATGGATTTCAAGCTAACTCGATTATTTCGCAAGCATTTGATGCTAGACCACTTATATCGCAAGTATTTGAAGTCAAATCACTTGCTACACATGGATTTGAAGCTAAACCTTCAACATCGCGTTGATTTGAAGCTACATCATGTGTTTCGCATGGATATGAAGCTATATCGTTAATTGCGCCAGCATTTGAAGCTATATCACTTATATCGCAAGTATTTGAAGCTAAATCATTTGTTTCTCTTGGATTTGAAGCTAACTCGTCAGTTTCGCATGCAGTTGAATCTAAATCATGTGTATCACAAGTATTTGAAGCTAAATCAATTGTTTCGCATGGATTTGAAACAAAACCTTCTACATCGCATTGATTTGAAGCTACATCATATGGTTCGCATGGATTTGAAGCTAACTCGATTATTTCGCCAGCATTTGAAGCTATATTACTTATATCGCAAGTATTTGAAGCTAAATCATTTGTTTCGCATGGATTTGAAGCTAAACAATCTACATCGCATTGATTTGAAGCTACATCATGTGTTTCGCATAGATTTGAAGCTAACTCGATTACTTCGCCAGCATTTGATGCTAGACAACTTATATCTAAAGTATTTGAAGCTAAATCATTTGTTTCGCATGGATTTGAAGCTAAACCTTATACATCGCATTGATTTGAAGCTACATCATGTGTTTCGCATGGATTTCAAGCTAACTCGATTATTTCGCAAGCATTTGATGCTAGACCGCTTAGATCGCAAATACTTGAAGTCAAATCACTTGCTAGACATGGATTTGAAGCTACACCTTCTACATCTCGTTGATTTGAAGCTACATCATGTGTTTCGCATGGATTTGTAGCTAACTCTTTGATTTCGCCAGCATTTGAAGCTATATCACTTATATCGCAAATATTTGAAGCTAAATCATTTGATTCGCATGGATTTGAAGCTAAACAATCTACATCGCATTGACTTGAAGCTACATCATGTGTTTCGCATGGATTTGAAGCTATCTCGATTATTTCGCCAGCATTTTATGCTAGACCACTTATATCGCAAGCATTTGAAGTTAAATCACTTGCTACACATGGATTTGAAGCTAAACCTTCAACATCGCGATGATTTGAAGCTACATCATGTGTTTCGCGTGGATATGAAGCTATCTCGTTAATTGCTCCAGCATTTGAAGCTATATCACTTATATCGCAAGTATTTGAAGCTAAATCATTTGTTTCTCTTGGATTTGAAACAAAACCTTCTACATCGCATTGATTTGAAGCTACATCATATGGTTCGCATGGATTTGAAGCTAACTCGATTATTTCGCCAGCATTTGAAGCTATATTACTTATATCGCAAGTATTTGAAGCTAAATCATTTGTTTCGCATGGATTTGAAACTAAACAATCTACATCGCATTGATTTGAAGCTACATCATGTGTTTCGCACGGATTTGAAGCTAACTCGTTTATTTCGCCAGCATTTGAAGCTATATCACTTATATCGCAAGTATTTGAAGCTAAATCAAGTGTTTTGCATGGATTTGAATCTAACTCGTTTATTTCGCCCGCATTTGAATCTACATCACTAATATCGCAAGTATTTGAACTAAATCATTTGTTTCGCATGGATTTGAAGTTAAACCTTCTACATCGCATTGATTTGAAGCTATATCATGTGTTTCACTTGGATTTGAAGCTAAACCATGTGTTTCGCATGAATTTGAAGTTAAATCATTTGTTTCGCATGGATTTGAAGCTAACACGATTATTTCGCCATAATTTGAAACTATATCACTTACATCGCAAGTATTTGAAGCTAAATCATTTGTTTCGCATGGATTTAAAGCTAAACCTTCTACATCGCATTGATTTGAAGCTACATCATGTGTTTCGCATGGATTTGGAGCTAACTCGTTTATTTCGCCAGCATTTGAAGCTATATCACATATATCGCAAGTATTTGAAGCTAAATCGTTTGTTCCGCATGGATTTGAAGCTAAACCTTCTACATCGCATTGATTTGAAGGTACATCATGTGTTTCACATGCATTTGAAGCTAACTCGGTTATTTCGCCAGAATTTGAAGCTATATCACTTATATCGCAAGTATTTGAAGCTAAATCATTTGTTTCGCATGGATTTGAAGCTAAACCTTCTACATCGCATTGATTTGAAGCTACATCATGTGTTTCGCATGGATTTGGAGCTAACTCGTTTATTTCGCCAGCATTTGAAGCTATATCACATATATCGCAAGTATTTGAAGCTAAATCGTTTGTTCCGCATGGATTTGAAGCTAAACCTTCTACATCGCATTGATTTGAAGGAACATCATGTGTTTCACATGCATTTGAAGCTAACTCGGTTATTTCGCCAGAATTTGAAGCTATATCACTTATATCGCAAGTATTTGAAGCTAAATCATTTGTTTCGCATGGATTTGAAGCTAAACCTTCTACATCGCATTGATTTGAAGCTACATCATGTGTTTCGCTTGGATTTGAAGCTAACTCGATTATTTCGCCAGCATTTGAAGCTATATTACTTACATCGCAAGTATTTGAAGCTAAATCATTTGTTTCGCATGGATTTGAAGCTAAACAATCTACATCGCATTGATTTGAAGCTACATCATGTGTTTCGCATGGATTTGAAGCTAACTCGTTTATTTCGCCAGCATGTGAAGCTATATCACTTATATCGCAAGTATTTGAATCTAAATCATTTGATTCGCATGGATTTGAAGCTAAACCTTCTACATCGCATTGACTTGAAGCTACATCATGTGTTTCGCGTGGATATGAAGCTATCTCGTTTATTTCGCCAGCATTTGAAGCTATATCACATATATCGCAAGTATTTGAAGCTAAATCGTTTGTTCCGAATGGATTTGAAGCTAAACAATCTACATCGCATTGATTTGAAGCTACATCATGTGTTTCGCATGGATTTGAAACTAACGCGTTTGTTTCGCCAGGATTTGAAGCTATATCACTTATATCGCAAGTATTTGATGCTAAATCATTTGTTTCGCATGGATTTGAAGCTAAACCTTCTACATCGCATTTGTTTGAAGCTAAATGATTTGTGATTCGCTTTTATTTGAAGCTGACTCGTTCGTTTCGCCTGCATTTAACGCAATATCACTTATATCGCAAGTATTTGAAGCTAAATCATTTGATTCGCTTGGATTTGAAGCTAAACCTTCTACATCGCATTTGTTTGAAGCTAAATGATTTGTGATTCGCTTTTATTTGAAGCTGACTCGTTCGTTTCGCCTGCATTTTACGCAATATCACTTATATCGCAAGTATTTGAAGCTAAATCATTTGATTCGCTTGGATTTGAAGCTAAACCTTCTACATCGCATTGATTTGAAGGTACATCATGTGTTTCACATGCATTTGAAGCTAACTCGGT
This sequence comes from Megalopta genalis, assembly GCF_051020955.1. Taxonomy (NCBI): domain Eukaryota; kingdom Metazoa; phylum Arthropoda; class Insecta; order Hymenoptera; family Halictidae; genus Megalopta; species Megalopta genalis. Next base: position 53,990 of record NW_027477054.1, on the reverse strand, counting down.
TATTTCGCCAGCATTTGAAGCTATATCACTTATATCGCAAATATTTGAAGCTAAATCATTTGATTCGCATGGATTTGAAGCTAAACAATCTACATCGCATTGATTTGAAGCTACATCATGTGTTTCGCATGGATTTGAAGCTAACTCGTTTCTTTGACAAGTATTTGAAGCTAAATCATTTGTTTCGCCTGGATTTGAAGCTAATCCTTCTACATCGCATTGATTTGAAGCTACATCATGTGTTTCGCTTGGATTTGAAGCTAACTCGATTATTTCGCCAGCATTTGAAGCTATATTACTTACATCGCAAGTATTTGAAGCTAAATCATTTGTTTCGCATGGATTTGAAGCTAAACAATCTACATCGCATTGATTTGAAGCTACATCATGTGTTTCGCATGGATTTGAAGCTAACTCGTTTATTTCGCCAGCATGTGAAGCTATATCACTTATATCGCAAGTATTTGAATCTAAATCATTTGATTCGCATGGATTTGAAGCTAAACCTTCTACATCGCATTGACTTGAAGCTACATCATGTGTTTCGCATGGATTTGAAGCTATCTCGATTATTTCGCCAGCATTTTATGCTAGACCACTTATATCGCAAGCATTTGAAGTTAAATCACTTGCTACACATGGATTTGAAGCTAAACCTTCAACATCGCGATGATTTGAAGCTACATCATGTGTTTCGCGTGGATATGAAGCTATCTCGTTAATTGCTCCAGCATTTGAAGCTATATCACTTATATCGCAAGTATTTGAAGCTAAATCATTTGTTTCTCTTGGATTTGAAACAAAACCTTCTACATCGCATTGATTTGAAGCTACATCATATGGTTCGCATGGATTTGAAGCTAACTCGATTATTTCGCCAGCATTTGAAGCTATATTACTTATATCGCAAGTATTTGAAGCTAAATCATTTGTTTCGCATGGATTTGAAACTAAACAATCTACATCGCATTGATTTGAAGCTACATCATGTGTTTCGCACGGATTTGAAGCTAACTCGTTTATTTCGCCAGCATTTGAAGCTATATCACTTATATCGCAAGTATTTGAAGCTAAATCAAGTGTTTTGCATGGATTTGAATCTAACTCGTTTATTTCGCCCGCATTTGAATCTACATCACTAATATCGCAAGTATTTGAACTAAATCATTTGTTTCGCATGGATTTGAAGTTAAACCTTCTACATCGCATTGATTTGAAGCTATATCATGTGTTTCACTTGGATTTGAAGCTAAACCATGTGTTTCGCATGAATTTGAAGTTAAATCATTTGTTTCGCATGGATTTGAAGCTAACACGATTATTTCGCCATAATTTGAAACTATATCACTTACATCGCAAGTATTTGAAGCTAAATCATTTGTTTCGCATGGATTTAAAGCTAAACCTTCTACATCGCATTGATTTGAAGCTACATCATGTGTTTCGCATGGATTTGGAGCTAACTCGTTTATTTCGCCAGCATTTGAAGCTATATCACATATATCGCAAGTATTTGAAGCTAAATCGTTTGTTCCGCATGGATTTGAAGCTAAACCTTCTACATCGCATTGATTTGAAGGTACATCATGTGTTTCACATGCATTTGAAGCTAACTCGGTTATTTCGCCAGAATTTGAAGCTATATCACTTATATCGCAAGTATTTGAAGCTAAATCATTTGTTTCGCATGGATTTGAAGCTAAACCTTCTACATCGCATTGATTTGAAGCTACATCATGTGTTTCGCATGGATTTGGAGCTAACTCGTTTATTTCGCCAGCATTTGAAGCTATATCACATATATCGCAAGTATTTGAAGCTAAATCGTTTGTTCCGCATGGATTTGAAGCTAAACCTTCTACATCGCATTGATTTGAAGGTACATCATGTGTTTCACATGCATTTGAAGCTAACTCGGTTATTTCGCCAGAATTTGAAGCTATATCACTTATATCGCAAGTATTTGAAGCTAAATCATTTGTTTCGCATGGATTTGAAGCTAAACCTTCTACATCGCATTGATTTGAAGCTACATCATGTGTTTCGCTTGGATTTGAAGCTAACTCGATTATTTCGCCAGCATTTGAAGCTATATTACTTACATCGCAAGTATTTGAAGCTAAATCATTTGTTTCGCATGGATTTGAAGCTAAACAATCTACATCGCATTGATTTGAAGCTACATCATGTGTTTCGCATGGATTTGAAGCTAACTCGTTTATTTCGCCAGCATGTGAAGCTATATCACTTATATCGCAAGTATTTGAATCTAAATCATTTGATTCGCATGGATTTGAAGCTAAACCTTCTACATCGCATTGACTTGAAGCTACATCATGTGTTTCGCGTGGATATGAAGCTATCTCGTTTATTTCGCCAGCATTTGAAGCTATATCACATATATCGCAAGTATTTGAAGCTAAATCGTTTGTTCCGAATGGATTTGAAGCTAAACAATCTACATCGCATTGATTTGAAGCTACATCATGTGTTTCGCATGGATTTGAAACTAACGCGTTTGTTTCGCCAGGATTTGAAGCTATATCACTTATATCGCAAGTATTTGATGCTAAATCATTTGTTTCGCATGGATTTGAAGCTAAACCTTCTACATCGCATTTGTTTGAAGCTAAATGATTTGTGATTCGCTTTTATTTGAAGCTGACTCGTTCGTTTCGCCTGCATTTAACGCAATATCACTTATATCGCAAGTATTTGAAGCTAAATCATTTGATTCGCTTGGATTTGAAGCTAAACCTTCTACATCGCATTTGTTTGAAGCTAAATGATTTGTGATTCGCTTTTATTTGAAGCTGACTCGTTCGTTTCGCCTGCATTTTACGCAATATCACTTATATCGCAAGTATTTGAAGCTAAATCATTTGATTCGCTTGGATTTGAAGCTAAACCTTCTACATCGCATTAATTTGAAGCTGCATCATGTGTTTAGCATTGATTTGAAGCTACATCATGTGTTTCGCATGGATTTGAAGCTAACTCGTTAGTTTCGCATGCAGTTGAATCTAAATCATGTATATCACAAGTATTTGAAGCTAAATCAATTGTTTCGCATGGATTTGAAACAATACCTTCTACATCGCATTGATTTGAAGCTACATCATATGGTTCGCACGGATTTGAAGCTAACTCGATTATTTCGGCAGCATTTGAAGCTATATTACTTATATCGCAAGTATTTGAAGCTAAATCATTTGTTTCGCATGGATTTGAAGCTAAACAATCTACATCGCATTGATTTGAAGCTACATCATATGTTTCGCATGGATTTGAAGCTAACTCGATTATTTCGCCAGCATTTGAAGCTATATCACTTATATCGCAAGTATTTGAAACTAAATCATTTGTTTCGCATGAATTTGATGCTAAACCATGTGTTTCGCATGAATTTGAAGCTAAATTATATGATTCGCATGGATTTGAAGCTAAAGCGTTCGTTTCGGCTGCATTTGAAGCATTATCAGTTATATCGCAAGTATTTGAAACTAAATCACTTGATTTGCATGGATTTGAAACTAAACCTTCAACATCGCATTGATTTGAAGCTATATCATATGTTTCGCATGGATTTGAAGCTAACTCGTTCGTTTCGCCTGCATTTGAAGCAATATCACTTATATCGCAAGTATATGTAGCTAAATCATTTGATTCGCATGGATTTGAAGCTAAACCTCCAAATCGCATTGATTTGAAGCTATATCATATGTTTCGCATGGATTTGAAGCCAACTCGTTCGTTTCGTCTGCATTTGAAGCAATATCACTTATATCGCAAGTATTTGAAGCTAAATCTATTGATTCGCATGGATTTGAAGCTAAACCTTCTACATCGCATTGACTTGAATCTACATCATGTGTTTCGCATGAATTTGAAGTTAAATCATTTGTTTCGCATGGATTTAAAGCTAAACCTTCTACATCGCATTGATTTGAAGCTACATCATGTGTTTCGCATGGATTTGGAGCTAACTCGTTTATTTCGCCAGCATTTGAAGCTATATCACATATATCGCAAGTATTTGAAGCTAAATCGTTTGTTCCGCATGGATTTGAAGCTAAACAATCTACATCGCATTGATTTGAAGCTACATCATGTGTTTCGCATGGATTTCAAACTAACGCGTTTGTTTCGCCTGCATTTGAAGCTATAACACTTATATCGCAAGTATTTGAAGCTAAATCATTTGCATCGCATGGATTTGAAGCTAAACCTTATACATCGCATTGATTTGAAGCTAAACCTTACACATTGCATTGATTTGAAGCTACATCATGTGTTCCGCATGGACTTGAAGCCAACTCGTCTATTTCGCCAGCATTTGAAGCTATATCACATATATCGCAAGTATTTGAAGCTAAATCGTTTGCATCGCATGGATTTGAAGCTAAACCTTATACATCGCATTGATTTGAAGCTAAACCTTACACATTGCATTGATTTGAAGCTACATCATGTGTTCCGCATGGACTTGAAGCCAACTCGTCTATTTCGCCAGCATTTGAAGCTATATCACATATATCGCAAGTATTTGAAGCTAAATCGTTTGTTCCGCGTGGATTTGAAGCTAAACAATCTACATCGCATTGATTTGAAGCTACATCATGTGTTTCGCATGGATTTCAAACTAACGCGTTTGTTTCGCCTGCATTTGAAGCTATAACACTTATATCGCAAGTATTTGAAGCTAAATCATTTGCATCGCATGGATTTGAAGCTAAACCTTATACATCGCATTGATTTGAAGCTAAACCTTACACATTGCATTGATTTGAAGCTACATCATGTGTTCCGCATGGACTTGAAGCCAACTCGTCTATTTCGCCAGCATTTGAAGCTATATCACATATATCGCAAGTATTTGAAGCTAAATCATTTGATTCGCATGGATTTTAAGCTAAACCTTCTACATCGCATTGACTTGAAGCTACATCATGTATTTCGCATGAATTTGAAGCTAAACCATGTGTTTCGCATGAATTTGAAGCTAAATTATGTGATTCGCATGGATTTGAAGCTAAAGCGTTCGTTTCGGCTGCATTTGAAGCAATATCACTTATATCGCAAGTATTTGAAGCTAAATCATTTGATTCGCATGGATTTTAAGCTAAACCTTCTACATCGCATTGACTTGAAGCTACATCATGTGTTTCGCATGAATTTGAAGCTAAACCATGTGTTTCGCATGAATTTGAAGCTAAATTATGTGATTCGCATGGATTTGAAGCTAAAGCGTTCGTTTCGGCTGCATTTGAAGCAATATCACTTATATCGCAAGTATTTGAAGCTAAATCATTTGATTCGCATGGATTTGAAGCTAAACCTTCCACATCGCATTGATTTGAAGCTACATCATGTGTTTCGCATGGATTTGAAGCTATCTCGATTATTTCGCCAGCATTTGATGCTAGACCACTTATATCGCAAGTATTTGAAGTCAAATCACTTGCTACACATGGATTTGAAGCTAAACCTTCAACATCGCGTTGATTTGAAGTTACATCATGTGTTTCGCATGGATATGAAGCTATATCGTTAATTGCGCCAGCATTTGAAGCTATATCACTTCTATCGCAAGTATCTGAAGCTAAATCAATTGTTTCGCATGGATTTGAAACAAAACCTTCTACATCGCATTGATTTGAAGCTACATCATATGGTTCGCATGGATTTGAAGCTAACTCGATTATTTCGCCAGCATTTGAAGCTATATTACTTATATCGCAAGAATTTGAAGCTAAATCATTTGTTTCGCATGGATTTGAAGCTAAACAATCTACATCGCATTGATTTGAAGCGACATCATGTGTTTCGCATGGATTTGAAGCTAACTCGTTTATTTCGCCAGCATTTGAAGCTATATCACTTATATCGCAAGTATTTGAAGCTAAATCATTTGTTTCGCATGGATTTGAAGCTAAACCTTCTACATCGCATTGATTTGAAGCTACATCATGTGTTTCGCATGGATTTGGAGCTAACTCGTTTATTTCGCCAGCATTTGAAGCTATAACACTTATATCGCAAGTATTTGAAGCTAAATCATTTGCATCGCATGGATTTGAAGCTAAACCTTATTCATCGCATTGATTTGAAGCTAAACCTTACACATTGCATTGATTTGAAGCTACATCATGTGTTCCGCATGGACTTGAAGCCAACTCGTCTATTTCGCCAGCATTTGAAGCTATATCACATATATCGCAAGTATTTGAAGCTAAATCGTTTGTTCCGCGTGGATTTGAAGCTAAACAATCTACATCGCATTGATTTGAAGCTACATCATGTGTTTCGCATGGATTTCAAACTAACGCGTTTGTTTCGCCTGCATTTGAAGCTATAACACTTATATCGCAAGTATTTGAAGCTAAATCATTTGCATCGCATGGATTTGAAGCTAAACCTTATACATCGCATTGATTTGAAGCTAAACCTTACACATTGCATTGATTTGAAGCTACATCATGTGTTCCGCATGGACTTGAAGCCAACTCGTCTATTTCGCCAGCATTTGAAGCTATATCACATATATCGCAAGTATTTGAAGCTAAATCGTTTGCATCGCATGGATTTGAAGCTAAACCTTATACATCGCATTGATTTGAAGCTAAACCTTACACATTGCATTGATTTGAAGCTACATCATGTGTTCCGCATGGACTTGAAGCCAACTCGTCTATTTCGCCAGCATTTGAAGCTATATCACATATATCGCAAGTATTTGAAGCTAAATCGTTTGTTCCGCGTGGATTTGAAGCTAAACAATCTACATCGCATTGATTTGAAGCTACATCATGTGTTTCGCATGGATTTAAAGCTAACTCGTTTATTTCACCAGCATTTGAAGCTATATCACATATATCGCAAGTATTTGAAGCTAAATCGTTTGTTCCGCATGGATTTGAAGCTAAACAATCTACATCGCATTGATTTGAAGCCACATCATGTGCTTCGCATGGATTTGAAGCTATATCGATTATTTCGCCTGCATTTGAAGCAATATCACTTATATCGCAAGTATTTGAAACTAAATCATTTGTTTCGCATGAATTTGAAGCTAAACCATGTGTTTCGCATGAATTTGAAGCTAAATTATGTGATTCGCATGGATTTGAAGCTAAAGCGTTCGTTTCGGCTGCATTTGAAGCAATATCACTTATATCGCAAGTATTTGAAGCTAAATCATTTGATTCGCACGGATTTTAAGCTAAACCTTCTACATCGCATTGACTTGAAGCTACATCATGTGTTTCGCATGGATTTGAAGCTAACTCGTTCGTTTCGCCTGCATTTGAAGCAATATCACTGATATCGCAAGTATTTGAAACTAAATCATTTGATTCGCATGGATTTGAAGCTAAACCTTCTGCATCGCATTGATTTGAAGCTACATCATGTGTTTCGCATGGATTTGGAACTAACTCGTTTATTTCGCCAGCATTTGAAGCTATATCACATATATCGCAAGTATTTGAAGCTAAATCGTTTGTTCCGCATGGATTTGAAGCTAATCAATCTACATCGCATTGATTTGAAGCAACATCATGTGTTTCGCATGGATTTCAAACTAACGCGTTTGTTTCGCCTGCATTTGAAGCTATAACACTTATATCGCAAGTATTTGAAGCTAAATCATTTGCATCGCATGGATTTGAAGCTAAACCTTATACATCGCATTGATTTGAAGCTAAACCTTACACATTGCATTGATTTGAAGCTACATCATGTGTTCCGCATGGACTTGAAGCCAACTCGTCTATTTCGCCAGCATTTGAAGCTATATCACATATATCGCAAGTATTTGAAGCTATATCGTTTGTTCCGCATGGATTTGAAGCTAAACAATCTACATCGCATTGATTTGAAGCTACATCATGTGTTTCGCATGGATTTAAAGCTAACTCGTTTATGTTGCCAGCATTTGAAGCTATATCACATATATCGCAAGTATTTGAAGCTAAATCGTTTGTTCCGCATGGATTTGAAGCTAAACAATCTACATCGCATTGATTTGAAGCTACATCATGTGTTTCGCATGGATTTCAACCTAATGCGTTTGTTTCGCCTGCATTTGAAGCTATAACACTTATATCGCATGTATTTGAAGCTAAATCATTTGATTCGCATGGATTTTAAGCTAAACCTTCTACATCGCATTGACTTGAAGCTACATCATGTATTTCGCATGAATTTGAAGCTAAACCATGTGTTTCGCATGAATTTGAAGCTAAATTATGTGATTCGCATGGATTTGTAGCTAAAGCGTTCGTTTCGGCTGCATTTGAAGCAATATCACTTATATCGCAAGTATTTGAAGCTAAATCATTTGATTCGCATGGATTTTAAGCTAAACCTTCTACATCGCATTGACTTGAAGCTACATCATGTGTTTCGCATGAATTTGAAGCTAAACCATGTGTTTCGCATGAATTTGAAGCTAAATTATGTGATTCGCATGGATTTGAAGCTAAAGCGTTCGTTTCGGCTGCATTTGAAGCAATATCACTTATATCGCAAGTACTTGAAGCTAAATCATTTGATTCGCATGGATTTGAAGCTAAACCTTCCACATCGCATTGATTTGAAGCTACATCATGTGTTTCGCATGGATTTGAAGCTATCTCGATTATTTCGCCAGCATTTGATGCTAGACCACTTATATCGCAAGTATTTAAAGTCAAATCACTTGCTACACATGGATTTGAAGCTAAACCTTCAACATCGCGTTGATTTGAAGTTACATCATGTGTTTCGCATGGATATGAAGCTATATCGTTAATTGCGCCAGCATTTGAAGCTATATCACTTATATCGCAAGTATCTGAAGCTAAATCAATTGTTTCGCAAGGATTTGAAACAAAACCTTCTACATCGCATTGATTTGAAGCTACATCATATGGTCCGCATGGACTTGAAGCCAACTCGTCTATTTGGCCAGCATTTGAAGCTATATCACATATATCGCAAGTATTTGAAGCTAAATCGTTTGTTCCGCATGGATTTGAAGCTAAACAATCTACATCGCATTGATTTGAAGCTACATCATGTGTTTCGCATGGATTTCAAACTAACGCGTTTGTTTCGCCTGCATTTGAAGCTATAACACTTATATCGCAAGTATTTGAAGCTAAATCATTTGCATCGCATGGATTTGAAGCTAAACCTTATACATCGCATTGATTTGAAGCTAAACCTTACACATTGCATTGATTTGAAGCTACATCATGTGTTCCGCATGGACTTGAAGCCAACTCGTCTATTTCGCCAGCATTTGAAGCTATATCACATATATCGCAAGTATTTGAAGCTAAATCGTTTGCATCGCATGGATTTGAAGCTAAACCTTATACATCGCATTGATTTGAAGCTAAACCTTACACATTGCATTGATTTGAAGCTACATCATGTGTTCCGCATGGACTTGAAGCCAACTCGTCTATTTCGCCAGCATTTGAAGCTATATCACATATATCGCAAGTATTTGAAGCTAAATCGTTTGTTCCGCATGGATTTGAAGCTAAACAATCTACATCGCATTGATTTGAAGCTACATCATGTGTTTCGCATGGATTTAAAGCTAACTCGTTTATTTCACCAGCATTTGAAGCTATATCACATATATCGCAAGTATTTGAAGCTAAATCGTTTGTTCCGCATGGATTTGAAGCTAAACAATCTACATCGCATTGATTTGAAGCCACATCATGTGTTTCGCATGGATTTGAAGCTATATCGATTATTTCGCCTGCATTTGAAGCAATATCACTTATATCGCAAGTATTTGAAACTAAATCATTTGTTTCGCATGAATTTGAAGCTAATCCATGTGTTTCGCATGAATTTGAAGCTAAATTATGTGATTCGCATGGATTTGAAGCTAAAGCGTTCGTTTCGGCTGCATTTGAAGCAATATCACTTATATCGCAAGTATTTGAAGCTAAATCATTTGATTCGCACGGATTTTAAGCTATACCTTCTACATCGCATTGACTTGAATCTACATCATGTGTTTCGCATGGATTTGAAGCTAACTCGTTCGTTTCGCCTGCATTTGAAGCAATATCACTGATATCGCAAGTATTTGAAACTAAATCATTTGATTCGCATGGATTTGAAGCTAAACCTTCTGCATCGCATCGATTTGAAGCTACATCATGTGTTTCGCATGGATTTCAAACTAACGCGTTTGTTTCGCCTGCATTTGAAGCTATAACACTTATATCGCAAGTATTTGAAGCTAAATCATTTGCATCGCATGGATTTGAAGCTAAACCTTATACATCGCATTGATTTGAAGCTAAACCTTACACATTGCATTGATTTGAAGCTACATCATGTGTTCCGCATGGACTTGAAGCCAACTCGTCTATTTCGCCAGCATTTGAAGCTATATCACATATATCGCAAGTATTTGAAGCTAAATCGTTTGTTCCGCATGGATTTGAAGCTAAACAATCTACATCGCATTGATTTGAAGCTACATCATGTGTTTCGCATGGATTTAAAGCTAACTCGTTTATTTCGCCAGCATTTGAAGCTATATCACTTATATCGCAAGTATTTGAAGCTAAATCATTTGTTTCGCATGGATCTGAAGCTAAAGCGTTCGCTTCGGCTGCATTTGAAGCAATATCACTTATATCGCAAGTATTTGAAGCTAAATCATTTGATTCACCTGGATTTGAAGCTAACCTTCTACATCGCATTGACTTGAAGCTACATCATGTGTTTCGCATGGATTTGAAGCCAACTCGTTTACTCCGCCAGCATTTGAAGCTATATCACTTATATCGCAAGTATTTGAAACTAAATCATTTGTTTCGCATGAATTTAAAGCTAAATTATTTGTTTCGCATGGATTTGAAGCTAACTCGATTATTTCGTCATAATTTGAAACTATATCACTTACATCGCAAATATTTGAAGCGAAATCATTTGTTTCGCATGGATTTGAAGCTAAACCTTCTACATCGCATTGACTTGAATCTACATCATGTGTTTCGCATGAATTTGAAGCTAACTCGATTACTTCGCCAGCATTTGTTGCTAGACAACTTATATCGCAAGTATTTGAATCTAAAGCATTTGTTTCGCTTGGATTTGAAGCTAAACCTTATACATCGCATTGATTTGTAGCTGCATCATGTGTTTCGCATTGATTTGAAGCTACATCATGTGTTTTGCATGGATTTGGAGCTAACTCGTTTATTTCGCCAGCATTTGAAGCTATATCACTTATATCGCAAGTATTTGAAGCTAAATCATTTGTTTCGCATGGATCTGAAGCTAAAGCGTTCGCTTCGGCTGCATTTGAAGCAATATCACTTATATCGCAAGTATTTGAAGCTAAATCATTTGATTCGCCTGGATTTGAAGCTAAACCTTCTACATCGCATTGACTTGAAGCTACATCATGTGTTTCGCATGGATTTGAAGCTAACTCGTTCGTTTCGCACTGCATTTGAAGCAATATCACTGATATCGCAAGTATTTGAAGCTAAATCATTTGATTCGCATGTATTTGAAGCTAAACCTTCTACATCGCATTGATTTGAAGCTACATCATGTGTTTCGCATGCATTTGAAGCTAACTCGTTTATTTCGCCAGAATTTGAAGCTATATCACTTATATCGCAAATATTTGAAGCTAAATCATTTGTTCGCATGGATCTGAAGCTAAACCTTCCACATCGCATTGATTTGAAGCTACATCATGTGTTTCGCATGGATTTGAAGCCATCTCGATTATTTCGCCAGCATTTGATGCTAGACCACTTATATCGCAAGTATTTGAAACTAAATCATTTGTTTCGCATGAATTTGAAGCTGAACCATGTGTTTCGCATGAATTTGAAGCTAAATTATATGATTGGCATGGATTTGAAGCTAAAGCGTTCGTTTCGGCTGCATTTCAAGCATTATCAGTTATATCGCAAGTATTTGAAACTAAATCATTTGATTCGCATGGATTTGAAGCTAAACCTTCAACATCGCATTGATTTGAAGCTATATCATATGTTTCGCATGGATTTGAATCTAACTCGTTCGTTTCGCCTGCATTTGAAGCAATATCACTTATATCGCAAGTATTTGTAGCTAAATCATTTGATTCGCATGGATTTGAAGCTAAACCTCCAAATCGCATTGATTTGAAGCTATATCATATGTTTCGCATGGATTTGAAGCTAACTCGTTCGTTTCGTCTGCATTTGAAGCAATATCACTTATATCGCAAGTATTTGAAGCTAAATCAATTGATTCGCATGGATTTGAAGCTAAACCTTCTACATCGCATTGACTTGAATCTACATCATGTGTTTCGCATGAATTTGAAGCTAACTCGATTACTTCGCCAGCATTTGATGCTAGACAACTTACATCGCAAGTATTTGAATCTAAATCATTTGTTTCGCTTGGATTTGAACCTAAACCTTATAGATCGTATTGATTTGTAGCTGCATCATGTGTTTCGCATTGATTTGAAGCTACATCATGTGTTTCGCATGGATTTGAAGCTAACTCGTTTGTTTGACAACTGTTAGAAGCTAAATCATTTGTTTCGCCTGGATTTCAAGCTAAACCTTCTACATCGCATTGATATGATGATACAATATGTGTTTCGCATGGATTTGAAGCCAACTCGTTTACTTCGCCAGCATTTGAAGCTATATCACTTATATCGCAAGTATTTGAAACTAAATCATTTGTTTCGCATGAATTCAAAGCTAAACCATGTGTTCCGCACGAATTTGAAGCTAAATCATTTGTTTCGCATGGATTTGAAGCTAACACGATTATTTCGCCATAATGTGAATCTATATCACTTACATCGCAAGTATTTGAAGCTAAATCATTTGTTTCGCATGGATTTGAAGCTAAACCTTCTACATCGCATTGATTTGAAGCTACATCATGTGTTTCGCATGGATTTGAAGCTAACTGGTTTATTTCGCCAGCATTTGAAACTATATCACATATATCGCAAGTATTTGAAGCTAAATCATTTGTTTCTCTTGGATTTGAAGCTAACTCGTTAGTTTCGCATGCAGTTGAATCTAAATCATGTATATCACAAGTATTTGAAGCTAAATCAATTGTTTCGCATGGATTTGAAACAATACCTTCTACATCGCATTGATTTGAAGCTACATCATATGGTTCGCATGGATTTGAAGCTAACTCGATTATTTCGCCAGCATTTGAAGCTATATTACTTATATCGCAAGTATTTGAAGCTAAATCATTTGTTTCGCATGGATTTGGAGCTAAACAATCTACATCGCATTGATTTGAAGCTACATCATATGTTTCGCATGGATTTGAAGCTAACTCGATTATTTCGCCAGCATTTGAAGCTATATCACTTATATCGCGCGTATTTGGAACTAAATCATTTGTTTCGCATGAATTTGAAGCAGAGCCATGTGTTTCGCATGAATTTGAAGCTAAATCATTTGCATCGCATGGATTTGAAGCTAAACCTTATACATCGCATTGATTTGAAGCTAAACCTTACACATTGCATTGATTTGAAGCTACATCATGTGTTCCGCATGGACTTGAAGCCAACTCGTCTATTTCGCCAGCATTTGAAGCTATATCACATATATCGCAAGTATTTGAAGCTAAATCGTTTGCATCGCATGGATTTGAAGCTAAACCTTATACATCGCATTGATTTGAAGCTAAACCTTACACATTGCATTGATTTGAAGCTACATCATGTGTTCCGCATGGACTTGAAGCCAACTCGTCTATTTCGCCAGCATTTGAAGCTATATCACATATATCGCAAGTATTTGAAGCTAAATCGTTTGTTCCGCATGGATTTGAAGCTAAACAATCTACATCGCATTGATTTGAAGCTACATCATGTGTTTCGCATGGATTTAAAGCTAACTCGTTTATTTCACCAGCATTTGAAGCTATATCACATATATCGCAAGTATTTGAAGCTAAATCGTTTGTTCCGCATGGATTTGAAGCTAAACAATCTACATCGCATTGATTTGAAGCCACATCATGTGTTTCGCATGGATTTGAAGCTATATCGATTATTTCGCCTGCATTTGAAGCAATATCACTTATATCGCAAGTATTTGAAACTAAATCATTTGTTTCGCATGAATTTGAAGCTAATCCATGTGTTTCGCATGAATTTGAAGCTAAATTATGTGATTCGCATGGATTTGAAGCTAAAGCGTTCGTTTCGGCTGCATTTGAAGCAATATCACTTATATCGCAAGTATTTGAAGCTAAATCATTTGATTCGCACGGATTTTAAGCTATACCTTCTACATCGCATTGACTTGAATCTACATCATGTGTTTCGCATGGATTTGAAGCTAACTCGTTCGTTTCGCCTGCATTTGAAGCAATATCACTGATATCGCAAGTATTTGAAACTAAATCATTTGATTCGCATGGATTTGAAGCTAAACCTTCTGCATCGCATCGATTTGAAGCTACATCATGTGTTTCGCATGGATTTCAAACTAACGCGTTTGTTTCGCCTGCATTTGAAGCTATAACACTTATATCGCAAGTATTTGAAGCTAAATCATTTGCATCGCATGGATTTGAAGCTAAACCTTATACATCGCATTGATTTGAAGCTAAACCTTACACATTGCATTGATTTGAAGCTACATCATGTGTTCCGCATGGACTTGAAGCCAACTCGTCTATTTCGCCAGCATTTGAAGCTATATCACATATATCGCAAGTATTTGAAGCTAAATCGTTTGTTCCGCATGGATTTGAAGCTAAACAATCTACATCGCATTGATTTGAAGCTACATCATGTGTTTCGCATGGATTTAAAGCTAACTCGTTTATTTCGCCAGCATTTGAAGCTATATCACTTATATCGCAAGTATTTGAAGCTAAATCATTTGTTTCGCATGGATCTGAAGCTAAAGCGTTCGCTTCGGCTGCATTTGAAGCAATATCACTTATATCGCAAGTATTTGAAGCTAAATCATTTGATTCACCTGGATTTGAAGCTAAACCTTCTACATCGCATTGACTTGAAGCTACATCATGTGTTTCGCATGGATTTGAAGCCAACTCGTTTACTCCGCCAGCATTTGAAGCTATATCACTTATATCGCAAGTATTTGAAACTAAATCATTTGTTTCGCATGAATTTAAAGCTAAATTATTTGTTTCGCATGGATTTGAAGCTAACTCGATTATTTCGTCATAATTTGAAACTATATCACTTACATCGCAAATATTTGAAGCGAAATCATTTGTTTCGCATGGATTTGAAGCTAAACCTTCTACATCGCATTGACTTGAATCTACATCATGTGTTTCGCATGAATTTGAAGCTAACTCGATTACTTCGCCAGCATTTGTTGCTAGACAACTTATATCGCAAGTATTTGAATCTAAAGCATTTGTTTCGCTTGGATTTGAAGCTAAACCTTATACATCGCATTGATTTGTAGCTGCATCATGTGTTTCGCATTGATTTGAAGCTACATCATGTGTTTTGCATGGATTTGGAGCTAACTCGTTTATTTCGCCAGCATTTGAAGCTATATCACTTATATCGCAAGTATTTGAAGCTAAATCATTTGTTTCGCATGGATCTGAAGCTAAAGCGTTCGCTTCGGCTGCATTTGAAGCAATATCACTTATATCGCAAGTATTTGAAGCTAAATCATTTGATTCGCCTGGATTTGAAGCTAAACCTTCTACATCGCATTGACTTGAAGCTACATCATGTGTTTCGCATGGATTTGAAGCTAACTCGTTCGTTTCGCACTGCATTTGAAGCAATATCACTGATATCGCAAGTATTTGAAGCTAAATCATTTGATTCGCATGTATTTGAAGCTAAACCTTCTACATCGCATTGATTTGAAGCTACATCATGTGTTTCGCATGCATTTGAAGCTAACTCGTTTATTTCGCCAGAATTTGAAGCTATATCACTTATATCGCAAATATTTGAAGCTAAATCATTTGTTTCGCATGGATCTGAAGCTAAACCTTCCACATCGCATTGATTTGAAGCTACATCATGTGTTTCGCATGGATTTGAAGCCATCTCGATTATTTCGCCAGCATTTGATGCTAGACCACTTATATCGCAAGTATTTGAAACTAAATCATTTGTTTCGCATGAATTTGAAGCTGAACCATGTGTTTCGCATGAATTTGAAGCTAAATTATATGATTGGCATGGATTTGAAGCTAAAGCGTTCGTTTCGGCTGCATTTCAAGCATTATCAGTTATATCGCAAGTATTTGAAACTAAATCATTTGATTCGCATGGATTTGAAGCTAAACCTTCAACATCGCATTGATTTGAAGCTATATCATATGTTTCGCATGGATTTGAATCTAACTCGTTCGTTTCGCCTGCATTTGAAGCAATATCACTTATATCGCAAGTATTTGTAGCTAAATCATTTGATTCGCATGGATTTGAAGCTAAACCTCCAAATCGCATTGATTTGAAGCTATATCATATGTTTCGCATGGATTTGAAGCTAACTCGTTCGTTTCGTCTGCATTTGAAGCAATATCACTTATATCGCAAGTATTTGAAGCTAAATCAATTGATTCGCATGGATTTGAAGCTAAACCTTCTACATCGCATTGACTTGAATCTACATCATGTGTTTCGCATGAATTTGAAGCTAACTCGATTACTTCGCCAGCATTTGATGCTAGACAACTTACATCGCAAGTATTTGAATCTAAATCATTTGTTTCGCTTGGATTTGAACCTAAACCTTATAGATCGTATTGATTTGTAGCTGCATCATGTGTTTCGCATTGATTTGAAGCTACATCATGTGTTTCGCATGGATTTGAAGCTAACTCGTTTGTTTGACAACTGTTAGAAGCTAAATCATTTGTTTCGCCTGGATTTCAAGCTAAACCTTCTACATCGCATTGATATGATGATACAATATGTGTTTCGCATGGATTTGAAGCCAACTCGTTTACTTCGCCAGCATTTGAAGCTATATCACTTATATCGCAAGTATTTGAAACTAAATCATTTGTTTCGCATGAATTCAAAGCTAAACCATGTGTTCCGCACGAATTTGAAGCTAAATCATTTGTTTCGCATGGATTTGAAGCTAACACGATTATTTCGCCATAATGTGAAACTATATCACTTACATCGCAAGTATTTGAAGCTAAATCATTTGTTTCGCATGGATTTGAAGCTAAACCTTCTACATCGCATTGATTTGAAGCTACATCATGTGTTTCGCATGGATTTGAAGCTAACTGGTTTATTTCGCCAGCATTTGAAACTATATCACATATATCGCAAGTATTTGAAGCTAAATCATTTGTTTCTCTTGGATTTGAAGCTAACTCGTTAGTTTCGCATGCAGTTGAATCTAAATCATGTATATCACAAGTATTTGAAGCTAAATCAATTGTTTCGCATGGATTTGAAACAATACCTTCTACATCGCATTGATTTGAAGCTACATCATATGGTTCGCATGGATTTGAAGCTAACTCGATTATTTCGCCAGCATTTGAAGCTATATTACTTATATCGCAAGTATTTGAAGCTAAATCATTTGTTTCGCATGGATTTGGAGCTAAACAATCTACATCGCATTGATTTGAAGCTACATCATATGTTTCGCATGGATTTGAAGCTAACTCGATTATTTCGCCAGCATTTGAAGCTATATCACTTATATCGCGCGTATTTGGAACTAAATCATTTGTTTCGCATGAATTTGAAGCAGAGCCATGTGTTTCGCATGAATTTGAAGCTAAATTATATGATTCGCATGGATTTGAAGCTAAAGCGTTCGTTTCGGCTGCATTTGAAGCATTATCAGTTATATCGCAAGTATTTGAAACTAAATCATTTGATTCGCATGGATTTGAAGCTAAACCTTCAACATCGCATTGATTTGAAGCTATATCATATGTTTCGCATGGATTTGAAGCTAACTCGTTCGTTTCGCCTGCATTTGAAGCAATATCACTTATATCGCAAGTATTTGTAGCTAAATCATTTGATTCGCATGGATTTGAAGCTAAACCTCCAAATCGCATTGATTTGAAGCTATATCATATGTTTCGCATGGATTTGAAGCTAACTCGTTCGTTTCGTCTGCATTTGAAGCAATATCACTTATATCGCAAGTATTTGAAGCTAAATCAATTGATTCGCATGGATTTGAAGCTAAACCTTCTACATCGCATTGACTTGAATCTACATCATGTGTTTCGCATGAATTTGAAGCTAACTCGATTACTTCGCCAGCATTTGATGCTAGACAACTTACATCGCAAGTATTTGAATCTAAATCATTTGTTTCGCTTGGATTTGAACCTAAACCTTATACATCGTATTGATTTGCAGCTGCATCATGTGTTTCGCATTGATTTGAAGCTACATCATGTGTTTCGCATGGATTTGAAGCTAACTCGTTTGTTTGACAACTGTTTGAAGCTAAATCATTTGTTTCGCATGGATTTGAAGCTAACACGATTATTTCGCCATAATGTGAAACTATATCACTTACATCGCAAGTATTTGAAGCTAAATCATTTGTATCGCATGGATTTGAAGCTAAACCTTCTACATCGCATTGATTTGAAGCTACATCATGTGTTTCGCATGGATTTGAAGCTAACTGGTTTATTTCGCCAGCATTTGAAACTATATCACATATATCGCAAGTATTTGAAGCTAAATCGTTTGTTCCGCATGGATTTGAAGCTAAACAATCTACATCGCATTGATTTGAAGCTACATCATGTGTTTCGCATGGATTTGAAGCTATCTCGATTAGTTCGCCTGCATTTGAAGCTATATCACTTATATCGCAAGTATTTTAAGCTAAATCATTTGTTTCGCATGGATCTGAAGCTATACCTTCCACATCGCATTGACTTGAAGCTACATCATGTGTTACGCACGGATTTGAAGCTATCTCGATTATTTCGCCAGCATTTGATGCTAGACCACTTATATCGCAAGTATTTGAAGTTAAATCACTTGCTACACATGGATTTGAAGCTAAACCTTCAACATCGCGTTGATTTGTAGCTACATCATGTGTTTCGCATGGATATGAAGCTATCTCGTTAATTGCGCCAGCATTTGAAGCTATATCACTTATATCGCAAGTATTTGAAGCTAAATCACTTGTTTCTCTTGGATTTGAAGCTAACTCGTTAGTTTCGCATGCAGTTGAATCTAAATCATGTATATCACAAGTATTTGAAGCTAAATCAATTGTTTCGCATGGATTTGAAACAAAACCTTCTACATCGCATTGATTTGAAGCTACATCATATGGTTCGCATGGATTTGAAGCTACCTCGATTATTTCCCCAGCATTTGAAGCTATATTACTTATACCGCAAGTATTTGAAGCTAAATCATTTGTTTCGCATGGATTTGAAGCTAAACAATCTACATCGCATTGTTTTGAAGCTACATCATGTGTTTCGCATGGATTTGAAGCTAACTCGTTTATTTCGCCAGCATTTGAAGCTATATCACTTATATCGCAAGTATTTGAAGCTAAATCACTTGTTTCGCCTGGATTTGAAGCTAATCCTTCTACATCGCATTGATTTGAAGCTACATCATGTGTTTCGCTTGGATTTGAAGCTAACTCGATTATTTCGACAGCATTTGAAGCTATATCACTTATATCGCAAGTATTTGAAACTAAATCATTTTTTTCGCATAGATTTGTTTCTAAACCATCTACATCGCATTGATTTTAAGATACATCATGTGTTTCGCATGGATTTGAAGCTAACGAGTTTGTTTGACAAGTATTTGAAGCTAAATCATCTGTTTCGCCTGGATTTGAAGCTATTCCTTCTACATCGCATTGATTTGAAGTTACATCATGTGTTTCGCTTGGATTTGAAGCTAACACGAATATTTCGCCAGCATTTGATGATAGACAACTTATATCGCAAGTATTTGAAGTTAAATCGCTTGCTACACATGGATTTGATGCTAAACCTTATACATCGCTTTGATTTGAAGCTACATCATGTGTTTCGCATGGATTTGAAGCTAACCTTCTACATCGCATTGATTTGAAGCTACATCATTGGTTTCGCATGGAGTTGAAGCTAACTCGATTATTTCGCCAGAATTTGAAGCTATATCACTTATATCGCAAGTATTTGAAGCTAAATCATTTGTTTCGCATGGATCTGAAGCTAAAGCGTTCGCTTCGGCTGCATTTGAAGCAATATCACTTATATCGCAAGTATTTGAAGCTAAATCATTTGATTCACCTGGATTTGAAGCTAAACCTTCTACATCGCATTGACTTGAAGCTACATCATGTGTTTCGCATGGATTTGAAGCCAACTCGTTTACTCCGCCAGCATTTGAAGCTATATCACTTATATCGCAAGTATTTGAAACTAAATCATTTGTTTCGCATGAATTTAAAGCTAAATTATTTGTTTCGCATGGATTTGAAGCTAACTCGATTATTTCGTCATAATTTGAAACTATATCACTTACATCGCAAATATTTGAAGCTAAATCATTTGTTTCGCATGGATTTGAAGCTAAACCTTCTACATCGCATTGACTTGAATCTACATCATGTGTTTCGCATGGATTTGAAGCTAACTCGTTCGTTTCGCCTGCATTTGAAGCAATATCACTGATATCGCAAGTATTTCAATCTAAATCATTTGATTCGCATGTATTTGAAGCTAAACCTTCTACATCGCATTGATTTGAAGCTACATCATGTGTTTCGCATGCATTTGAAGCTAACTCGTTTATTTCGCCAGAATTTGAAGCTATATCACTTATATCGCAAATATTTGAAGCTAAATCATTTGTTTCGCATGGATCTGAAGCCAAACCTTCCACATCGCATTGATTTGAAGCTACATCATGTGTTTCGCATGGATTTGAAGCCATCTCGATTATTTCGCCAGCATTTGATGCTAGACCACTTATATCGCAAGTATTTGAAGTTAAATCACTTGCTACACATGGATTTGAAGCTAAACCTTCAACATCGCGTTGATTTGAAGCTACATCATGTGTTTCGAATGGATATGAAGCTATCCCGTTAATTGCGCCAGCATTTGAAGCTATATCACTTATATCGCAAGTATTTGAAGCTAAATCATTTGTTTCTCTTGGATTTGAAGCTAACTCGTTAGTTTCGCATGCAGTTGAATCTAAATCATGTATATCACAAGTATTGGAAGCTAAATCAATTGTTTCGCATGGATTTGAAACAATACCTTCTACATCGCATTGATTTGAAGCTACATCATATGGTTCGCATGGATTTGAAGCTAACTCGATTATTTCGCCAGCATTTGAAGCTATATTACTTATATCGCAAGTATTTGAAGCTAAATCATTTGTTTCGCATGGATTTGGAGCTAAACAATCTACATCGCATTGATTTGAAGCTACATCATATGTTTCGCATGGATTTGAAGCTAACTCGATTATTTCGCCAGCATTTGAAGCTAACTCGTTTATTTCGCCAGAATTTGAAGCTATATCACTTATATCGCAAATATTTGAAGCTAAATCATTTGTTTCGCATGGATCTGAAGCTAAACCTTCCACATCGCATTGATTTGAAGCTACATCATGTGTTTCGCATGGATTTGAAGCCATCTCGATTATTTCGCCAGCATTTGATGCTAGACCACTTATATCGCAAGTATTTGAAACTAAATCATTTGTTTCGCATGAATTTGAAGCTGAACCATGTGTTTCGCATGAATTTGAAGCTAAATTATATGATTGGCATGGATTTGAAGCTAAAGCGTTCGTTTCGGCTGCATTTGAAGCATTATCAGTTATATCGCAAGTATTTGAAACTAAATCATTTGATTCGCATGGATTTGAAGCTAAACCTTCAACATCGCATTGATTTGAAGCTATATCATATGTTTCGCATGGATTTGAATCTAACTCGTTCGTTTCGCCTGCATTTGAAGCAATATCACTTATATCGCAAGTATTTGTAGCTAAATCATTTGATTCGCATGGATTTGAAGCTAAACCTCCAAATCGCATTGATTTGAAGCTATATCATATGTTTCGCATGGATTTGAAGCTAACTCGTTCGTTTCGTCTGCATTTGAAGCAATATCACTTATATCGCAAGTATTTGAAGCTAAATCAATTGATTCGCATGGATTTGAAGCTAAACCTTCTACATCGCATTGACTTGAATCTACATCATGTGTTTCGCATGAATTTGAAGCTAACTCGATTACTTCGCCAGCATTTGATGCTAGACAACTTACATCGCAAGTATTTGAATCTAAATCATTTGTTTCGCTTGGATTTGAACCTAAACCTTATAGATCGTATTGATTTGTAGCTGCATCATGTGTTTCGCATTGATTTGAAGCTACATCATGTGTTTCGCATGGATTTGAAGCTAACTCGTTTGTTTGACAACTGTTAGAAGCTAAATCATTTGTTTCGCCTGGATTTCAAGCTAAACCTTCTACATCGCATTGATATGATGATACAATATGTGTTTCGCATGGATTTGAAGCCAACTCGTTTACTTCGCCAGCATTTGAAGCTATATCACTTATATCGCAAGTATTTGAAACTAAATCATTTGTTTCGCATGAATTCAAAGCTAAACCATGTGTTCCGCACGAATTTGAAGCTAAATCATTTGTTTCGCATGGATTTGAAGCTAACACGATTATTTCGCCATAATGTGAAACTATATCACTTACATCGCAAGTATTTGAAGCTAAATCATTCGTTTCGCATGGATTTGAAGCTAAACCTTCTACATCGCATTGATTTGAAGCTACATCATGTGTTTCGCATGGATTTGAAGCTAACTGGTTTATTTCGCCAGCATTTGAAACTATATCACATATATCGCAAGTATTTGAAGCTAAATCATTTGTTTCTCTTGGATTTGAAGCTAACTCGTTAGTTTCGCATGCAGTTGAATCTAAATCATGTATATCACAAGTATTTGAAGCTAAATCAATTGTTTCGCATGGATTTGAAACAATACCTTCTACATCGCATTGATTTGAAGCTACATCATATGGTTCGCATGGATTTGAAGCTAACTCGATTATTTCGCCAGCATTTGAAGCTATATTACTTATATCGCAAGTATTTGAAGCTAAATCATTTGTTTCGCATGGATTTGGAGCTAAACAATCTACATCGCATTGATTTGAAGCTACATCATATGTTTCGCATGGATTTGAAGCTAACTCGATTATTTCGCCAGCATTTGAAGCTATATCACTTATATCGCGCGTATTTGGAACTAAATCATTTGTTTCGCATGAATTTGAAGCAGAGCCATGTGTTTCGCATGAATTTGAAGCTAAATTATATGATTCGCATGGATTTGAAGCTAAAGCGTTCGTTTCGGCTGCATTTGAAGCATTATCAGTTATATCGCAAGTATTTGAAACTAAATCATTTGATTCGCATGGATTTGAAGCTAAACCTTCAACATCGCATTGATTTGAAGCTATATCATATGTTTCGCATGGATTTGAAGCTAACTCGTTCGTTTCGCCTGCATTTGAAGCAATATCACTTATATCGCAAGTATTTGTAGCTAAATCATTTGATTCGCATGGATTTGAAGCTAAACCTCCAAATCGCATTGATTTGAAGCTATATCATATGTTTCGCATGGATTTGAAGCTAACTCGTTCGTTTCGTCTGCATTTGAAGCAATATCACTTATATCGCAAGTATTTGAAGCTAAATCAATTGATTCGCATGGATTTGAAGCTAAACCTTCTACATCGCATTGACTTGAATCTACATCATGTGTTTCGCATGAATTTGAAGCTAACTCGATTACTTCGCCAGCATTTGATGCTAGACAACTTACATCGCAAGTATTTGAATCTAAATCATTTGTTTCGCTTGGATTTGAACCTAAACCTTATACATCGTATTGATTTGCAGCTGCATCATGTGTTTCGCATTGATTTGAAGCTACATCATGTGTTTCGCATGGATTTGAAGCTAACTCGTTTGTTTGACAACTGTTTGAAGCTAAATCATTTGTTTCGCATGGATTTGAAGCTAACACGATTATTTCGCCATAATGTGAAACTATATCACTTACATCGCAAGTATTTGAAGCTAAATCATTTGTATCGCATGGATTTGAAGCTAAACCTTCTACATCGCATTGATTTGAAGCTACATCATGTGTTTCGCATGGATTTGAAGCTAACTGGTTTATTTCGCCAGCATTTGAAACTATATCACATATATCGCAAGTATTTGAAGCTAAATCGTTTGTTCCGCATGGTTTTGAAGCTAAACAATCTACATCGCATTGATTTGAAGCTACATCATGTGTTTCGCATGGATTTGAAGCTATCTCGATTAGTTCGCCTGCATTTGAAGCAATATCACTTATATCGCAAGTATTTGAAACTAAATCATTTGTTTCGCAAGTATTTGAAGTTAAATCACTTGCTACACATGGATTTGAAGCTAAACCTTCTACATCGCATTGATTTGAAGCTACATCATGTGTTTCGCATGGATTTGTAGCTAACTCTTTTATTTCGCCAGCATTTGAAGCTATATCACTTATATCGCAAGTATTTTAAGCTAAATCATTTGTTTCGCATGGATCTGAAGCTATACCTTCCACATCGCATTGACTTGAAGCTACATCATGTGTTACGCACGGATTTGAAGCTATCTCGATTATTTCGCCAGCATTTGATGCTAGACCACTTATATCGCAAGTATTTGAAGTTAAATCACTTGCTACACATGGATTTGAAGCTAAACCTTCAACATCGCGTTGATTTGTAGCTACATCATGTGTTTCGCATGGATATGAAGCTATCTCGTTAATTGCGCCAGCATTTGAAGCTATATCACTTATATCGCAAGTATTTGAAGCTAAATCACTTGTTTCTCTTGGATTTGAAGCTAACTCGTTAGTTTCGCATGCAGTTGAATCTAAATCATGTATATCACAAGTATTTGAAGCTAAATCAATTGTTTCGCATGGATTTGAAACAAAACCTTCTACATCGCATTGATTTGAAGCTACATCATATGGTTCGCATGGATTTGAAGCTACCTCGATTATTTCCCCAGCATTTGAAGCTATATTACTTATACCGCAAGTATTTGAAGCTAAATCATTTGTTTCGCATGGATTTGAAGCTAAACAATCTACATCGCATTGTTTTGAAGCTACATCATGTGTTTCGCATGGATTTGAAGCTAACTCGTTTATTTCGCCAGCATTTGAAGCTATATCACTTATATCACAAGTATTTGAAGCTAAATCACTAGTTTCGCCTGGATTTGAAGCTAATCCTTCTACATCGCATTGATTTGAAGCTACATCATGTGTTTCGCTTGGATTTGAAGCTAACTCGATTATTTCGACAGCATTTGAAGCTATATCACTTATATCGCAAGTATTTGAAACTAAATCATTTTTTTCGCATAGATTTGTTTCTAAACCATCTACATCGCATTGATTTTAAGATACATCATGTGTTTCGCATGGATTTGAAGCTAACGAGTTTGTTTGACAAGTATTTGAAGCTAAATCATCTGTTTCGCCTGGATTTGAAGCTATTCCTTCTACATCGCATTGATTTGAAGTTACATCATGTGTTTCGCTTGGATTTGAAGCTAACACGAATATTTCGCCAGCATTTGATGATAGACAACTTATATCGCAAGTATTTGAAGTTAAATCGCTTGCTACACATGGATTTGATGCTAAACCTTATACATCGCTTTGATTTGAAGCTACATCATGTGTTTCGCATGGATTTGAAGCTAACCTTCTACATCGCATTGATTTGAAGCTACATCATTGGTTTCGCATGGAGTTGAAGCTAACTCGATTATTTCGCCAGAATTTGAAGCTATATCACTTATATCGCAAGTATTTGAAGCTAAATCATTTGTTTCGCATGGATCTGAAGCTAAAGCGTTCGCTTCGGCTGCATTTGAAGCAATATCACTTATATCGCAAGTATTTGAAGCTAAATCATTTGATTCACCTGGATTTGAAGCTAAACCTTCTACATCGCATTGACTTGAAGCTACATCATGTGTTTCGCATGGATTTGAAGCCAACTCGTTTACTCCGCCAGCATTTGAAGCTATATCACTTATATCGCAAGTATTTGAAACTAAATCATTTGTTTCGCATGAATTTAAAGCTAAATTATTTGTTTCGCATGGATTTGAAGCTAACTCGATTATTTCGTCATAATTTGAAACTATATCACTTACATCGCAAATATTTGAAGCTAAATCATTTGTTTCGCATGGATTTGAAGCTAAACCTTCTACATCGCATTGACTTGAATCTACATCATGTGTTTCGCATGGATTTGAAGCTAACTCGTTCGTTTCGCCTGCATTTGAAGCAATATCACTGATATCGCAAGTATTTCAATCTAAATCATTTGATTCGCATGTATTTGAAGCTAAACCTTCTACATCGCATTGATTTGAAGCTACATCATGTGTTTCGCATGCATTTGAAGCTAACTCGTTTATTTCGCCAGAATTTGAAGCTATATCACTTATATCGCAAATATTTGAAGCTAAATCATTTGTTTCGCATGGATCTGAAGCCAAACCTTCCACATCGCATTGATTTGAAGCTACATCATGTGTTTCGCATGGATTTGAAGCCATCTCGATTATTTCGCCAGCATTTGATGCTAGACCACTTATATCGCAAGTATTTGAAGTTAAATCACTTGCTACACATGGATTTGAAGCTAAACCTTCAACATCGCGTTGATTTGAAGCTACATCATGTGTTTCGAATGGATATGAAGCTATCCCGTTAATTGCGCCAGCATTTGAAGCTATATCACTTATATCGCAAGTATTTGAAGCTAAATCATTTGTTTCTCTTGGATTTGAAGCTAACTCGTTAGTTTCGCATGCAGTTGAATCTAAATCATGTATATCACAAGTATTGGAAGCTAAATCAATTGTTTCGCATGGATTTGAAACAATACCTTCTACATCGCATTGATTTGAAGCTACATCATATGGTTCGCATGGATTTGAAGCTAACTCGATTATTTCGCCAGCATTTGAAGCTATATTACTTATATCGCAAGTATTTGAAGCTAAATCATTTGTTTCGCATGGATTTGGAGCTAAACAATCTACATCGCATTGATTTGAAGCTACATCATATGTTTCGCATGGATTTGAAGCTAACTCGATTATTTCGCCAGCATTTGAAGCTATATCACTTATATCGCAAGTATTTGAAGCTAAATCATTTGCATCGCATGGATTTGAAGCTAAACCTTATACATCGCATTGATGTGAAGCTAAACCTTACACATTGCATTGATTTGAAGCTACATCATGTGTTCCGCATGGACTTGAAGCCAACTCGTCTATTTCGCCAGCATTTGAAGCTATATCACGTATATCGCAAATATTTGAAGCTAAATCGTTTGTTCCGCATGGATTTGAAGCTAAACAATCTACATCGCATTGATTTGAAGCTACATCATGTGTTTCGCATGGATTTAAAGCTAACTCGTTTATTTCGCCAGCATTTGAAGCTATATCACATATGTAGCAAGTATTTGAAGCTAAATCGTTTGTTCCGCATGGATTTGAAGCTAAACAATCTACATCGCATTGATTTGAAGCCACATCATGTGTTTCGCATGGATTTGACGCTATCTCGATTATTTCGCCTGCATTTGAAGCAATATCACTTATATCGCAAGTATTTGAAACTAAATCATTTGTTTCGCATGAATTTGAAGCTAAACCATGTGTTTCGCATGAATTTGAAGCTAAATTATGTGGTTCGCATGGATTTGAAGCTAACTCGTTTATTTCGCCAGCATTTGAAGCTATATCACTTATATCGCATGTATTTGAAACTAAATCATTTGTTTCGCATCAATTTAAAGCTAAACCATTTGTTTCGCATGAATTTGAAGCTAAATCATTTGTTTCGCATGGATTTCAAGCCAAACCTTCTACATCGCATTGATTTGAAGCTACATCATGTGTTTCGCATGGATTTGAAGCTAACACGATTATTTCTCCAGCATTTGATGCTAGACAACTTATATCGCAAGTATTTGAAGTTAAATCGCTTGCTACACATGGATTTGAAGTTAAAACTTCAACATCGCATTGATTTGAAGCTACATCATGTGTTTCGCTTGGATTTGAAGCTAACTCGATTATTTCGCCAGAATTTGAAGCTATATCACTTATATCGCAAGTATTTGAAGCTAAATCATTTGTTTCGCATGGATTTGATGCTAAACCTTGTACATCGCTTTGATTTGAAGCTACATCATGTGGTTCGCATGGATTTGAAGCTAACTCGATTATTTCGCAAGCATTTGAAACTATATCACTTATATCGCAAGTATTTGAAGCTAAATCATTTGTTTCGCATGTATCTGAAGCCAAACCTTTTACATCGCATTGATTTGAAGCAACATCATATGTTTCGCATGGATTTGTAGCTAACTCCATTATTTCGCCAGCATTTGAAGCTATATCACTTATATCGCAAGTATTTGAAACTAAATCATTTGTTTCGCATGAATTTGAAGCCATATCATGTGTTTCGCATGGATTTGAAGCTAACTCGATTACTTCGCCAGCATTTGATGCTAGACAACTTATATCGCAAGTATTTGAATCTAAATCATTTGTTTCGCTTGGTTTTGAAGCCAACTCGTTTACTTCGCCAGCATTTGAAGCTATATCACTTATATCGCAAGTATTTGAAACTAAGTCATTTGTTTCGCATGAATTTAAAGCTAAACCATGTGTTTCGCATGAATTTGAAGCTAAATCATTTGTTTCGCATGGATTTGAAGCTAACACGATTATTTCGCCAGTATTTGAAGCTATATCACATATATCGCAAGTATTTGAAGCTAAATCATTTGATTCGCTTGGATTTGAAGCTAAACCTTCTACATCGCATTAATTTGAAGCTAAATCATGTGTTTCGCATGAATTTGATGCTAACTCGATTACTTCGCCAGCATTTGTTGCTAGACAACTTATATCGCAAGTATTTGATTCTAAATCATTTGTTTCGCTTGGATTTGAAGCTAAACCTTATACATCGCATTGATTTGAAGCTGCATCATGTGTTTAGCATTGATTTGAAGCTACATCATGTGTTTCGCATGGATTTGAAGTTAACTCGGTTGTTTGGCAAGTATTTGAAGCTAAATCATTTGTTTCGCCCGGATTTGAAGCTATTCCTTCTACATCGCATTGATTTGAAGCTACATCATGTGTTTCGCTTGGTTTTGAAGCTAACTCGATTATTTCGCCAGCATTTGATGCTAGACAACTTATATCGCAAGTATTTGAAGTTAAATCGCATGCTACACATCGATTTGAAGTTAAACCTTCAACATCGCATTGATTTGAAGCTACATCATTGGTTTCGCATGGAGTTGAAGCTAACTCGATTATTTCGCCAGAATTTGAAGCTATATCACTTATATCGCAAGTATTTGAAGCTAAATAATTTGTTTCCCATGGATTTCAAGCTAAACATTCTACATCGCATTAATTTCATGATACAACACGTTTTTCGCATGGATTTGAAGCCAACTCGTTTACTCCGCCAGCATTAGAAGCTATATCACTTATATCGCAAGTATTTGAAACTAAATCATTTGTTTCGCATGAATTTGAAGCTAAACCATGTGTTTCGCATGAATTTGAAGCTAAATTATATGATTCGCATGGATTTGAAGCTAAACCTTCTACATCGCATTGATTTGAAGCTACATCATGTGTTTCGCATGAATTTGAAGCTAACTCGATTACTTCGCCAGCATTTGATGCTAGACAACTTACATCGCAAGTATTTGAATCTAAATCATTTGTTTCGCTTGGATTTGAACCTAAACCTTATACATCGCATTGATTTGTAGCTGCATCATGTGTTTCGCATTGATTTGAAGCTACATCATGTGTTTCGCATGGATTTGAAGCTAACTCGTTTGTTTGACAACTGTTTGAAGCTAAATCATTTGTTTCGCCTGGATTTCAAGCTAAAACTTCTACATCGCATTGATATGATGATACAACATGTGTTTCGCATGGATTTGAAGCCAACTCGTTTACTTCGCCAGCATTTGAAGCTATATCACTTATATCGCAAGTATTTGAAGCTAAATCGTTTGTTCCGCATGGATTTGAAGCTAAACAATCTACATCGCATTGATTTGAAGCTACATCATGTGTTTCGCATGGATTTGAAGCTATCTCGATTATTTCGCCTGCATTTGGAGCAATATCACTGATATCGCAAGTATTTGAAGCTAAATCATTTGATTCGCATGGATTTGAAGCTAAACCTTCTACATCGCATTGATTTGAAGCTACATCATGTGTTTCGCATGGATTTGAAGCTATCTCGATTATTTCGCCTGCATTTGAAGCAATATCACTGATATCGCAAGTATTTGAAGCTAAATCATTTGATTCGCATGGATTTGAAGCTAAACCTTCTACATCGCATTGATTTGAAGCTACATCATGTGTTTCGCATGCATTTGAAGCTAACTCGCTTATTTCGCCAGAATTTGAGCTATATCACTTATATCGCAAGTATTTGAAACTAAATCATTTGTTTCGCATGAGTTCAAAGCTAAACCATGTGTTTCGCATGAATTTGAAGTTAAATCATTGGTTTCGCATGGATTTGAAGCTAACACGATTATTTCGCCATAATTTGAAACTATATCACTTACATCGCAAGTATTTGAAGCTAAATCATTTGTTTCGCATGGATTTGAAGCTAAACCTTCTACATCGCATTGATTTGAAGCTACATCATGTGTTTCGCATGGATTTGGAGCTAACTCGTTTATTTCGCCAGCATTTGAAGCTATATCACTTATATCGCAAGTATTTGAAGCTAAATCATTTGTTTCGCATGGATCTGAAGCTAAAGCGTTCGCTTCGGCTGCATTTGAAGCAATATCACTTATATTGCAAGTATTTGAAGCTAAATCATTTGATTCGCCTGGATTTGAAGCTAAACCTTCTACATCTTATTGACTTGAAGCTACATCATGTGTTTCGCATGGATTTCAAACTAACGCGTTTGTTTCGCCTGCATTTGAAGCTATAACACTTATATCGCAAGTATTTGAAGCTAAATCATTTGCATCGCATGGATTTGAAGCTAAACCTTATACATCGCATTGATTTGAAGCTAAACCTTACACATTGCATTGATTTGAAGCTACATCATGTGTCCCGCATGGACTTGAAGCCAACTCGTCTATTTCGCCAGCATTTGAAGCTATATCACATATATCGCAAGTATTTGAAGCTAAATCGTTTGTTCCGCATGGATTTGAAGCTAAACAATCTACATCGCATTGATTTGAAGCTACATCATGTGTTTCGCATGGATTTAAAGCTAATTCGTTTATTTCGCCAGCATTTGAAGCTATATCACATATATCGCAAGTATTTGAAGCTAAATCGTTTGTTCCGCATGGATTTGAAGCTAAACAATCTACATCGCATTGATTTGAAGCCACATCATGTGTTTCGCATGGATTTGAAGCTATCTCGATTATTTCGCCTGCATTTGAAGCAATATCACTTATTTCGCAAGTATTTGAAACTAAATCATTTGTTTCGCATGAATTTGAAGCTAAACCATGTGTTTCGCATGAATTTGAAGCTAAATTATGTGATTCGCATGGATTTGAAGCTAAAGCGTTCGTTTCGGCTGCATTTGAAGCAATATCACTTATATCGCAAGTATTTGAAGCTAAATCATTTGATTCGCATGGACTTTAAGCTAAACCTTCTACATCGCATTAACTTGAAGCTATATCATGTGTTTCGCATGGATTTGAAGCTAACTCGTTTATTTCGCCAGCATTTGAAGCTGTATCATTTATATCGCAAGTATTTGAAGCTAAATCATTTGATTCGCATGGATTTGAAGCTAAACCTTCTACATCGCATTGATTTGAAGCTACATCATGGGTTTCGCATCGATTTGAAGCTAACTCGTTTATTTCGCCAGGATTTGAAGCTATATCACTTATATCGCAAGTATTTGAAACTAAATCATTTGTTTCGCATGGATTTGAAGCTAAACCATGTGTTTCGCATGAATTTGAAGCTAAATTATGTGATTCGCATGGATTTGAAGCTAAAGCGTTTGTTTCGCCTGCATTTGAAGCTATGTCACATAAATCACAAGTATTTGAATCAAAATCATATGTTTAACATGGATTTGAAACTAAACCTTCTATATCGCATTGATTTGAAGCTATATCGTGTGTTTCGCATGGATTTGAAGGTAACTCGTTTATTTCGCCAGCATTTGAATCCATATTACTTATATCGCAAGTATTTGAAACTAAATCATTTGTTTCGCCTGGATTTGAAGCTAAACCTTCTACATCGCATTGATTTGAAGCTGCATCATGTGTTTAGCATTGATTTGAAGCTACATCATGTGTTTCGCATGGATTTGAAGTTAACTCGGTTGTTTGGCAAGTATTTGAAGCTAAATCATTTGTTTCGCCCGGATTTGAAGCTATTCCTTCTACATCGCATTGATTTGAAGCTACATCATGTGTTTCGCTTGGTTTTGAAGCTAACTCGATTATTTCGCCAGCATTTGATGCTAGACAACTTATATCGCAAGTATTTGAAGTTAAATCGCATGCTACACATCGATTTGAAGTTAAACCTTCAACATCGCATTGATTTGAAGCTACATCATTGGTTTCGCATGGAGTTGAAGCTAACTCGATTATTTCGCCAGAATTTGAAGCTATATCACTTATATCGCAAGTATTTGAAGCTAAATAATTTGTTTCCCATGGATTTCAAGCTAAACATTCTACATCGCATTAATTTCATGATACAACACGTTTTTCGCATGGATTTGAAGCCAACTCGTTTACTCCGCCAGCATTAGAAGCTATATCACTTATATCGCAAGTATTTGAAACTAAATCATTTGTTTCGCATGAATTTGAAGCTAAACCATGTGTTTCGCATGAATTTGAAGCTAAATTATGTGATTCGCATGGATTTGAAGCTAAAGCGTTCGTTTCGGCTGCATTTGAAGCAATATCACTTATATCGCAAGTATTTGAAGCTAAATCATTTGATTCGCATGGACTTTAAGCTAAACCTTCTACATCGCATTAACTTGAAGCTATATCATGTGTTTCGCATGGATTTGAAGCTAACTCGTTTATTTCGCCAGCATTTGAAGCTGTATCATTTATATCGCAAGTATTTGAAGCTAAATCATTTGATTCGCATGGATTTGAAGCTAAACCTTCTACATCGCATTGATTTGAAGCTACATCATGGGTTTCGCATCGATTTGAAGCTAACTCGTTTATTTCGCCAGGATTTGAAGCTATATCACTTATATCGCAAGTATTTGAAACTAAATCATTTGTTTCGCATGGATTTGAAGCTAAACCATGTGTTTCGCATGAATTTGAAGCTAAATTATGTGATTCGCATGGATTTGAAGCTAAAGCGTTTGTTTCGCCTGCATTTGAAGCTATGTCACATAAATCACAAGTATTTGAATCAAAATCATATGTTTAACATGGATTTGAAACTAAACCTTCTATATCGCATTGATTTGAAGCTATATCGTGTGTTTCGCATGGATTTGAAGGTAACTCGTTTATTTCGCCAGCATTTGAATCCATATTACTTATATCGCAAGTATTTGAAACTAAATCATTTGTTTCGCCTGGATTTGAAGCTAAACCTTCTACATCGCATTGATTTAAAGCTACATCATGGGTTTCGCATCGATTTGAAGCTAACTCGATTACTTCGCCAGCATTTTTTGCTAGACAACTTATATCGCAAGTATTTGAATCTAAATCATTTGTTTCGCTTGGATTTGAAGCTAAACTTTATACATCGCATTGATTTGAAGCTGCATCATGTGTTTAGCATTGATTTGAAGCTACATCATGTGTTTCGCATGGATTTGAAGTTAACTCGGTTGTTTGACAAGTATTTGAAGCTAAATCATTTGTTTCGCCCGGATTTGAAGCTATTCCTTCTACATCGCATTGATTCGAAGCTACGTCATGTGTTTCGCATGGATTTGAAGCCAACTCGTTTACTCCGCCAGCATTTGAAGCTATATCACTTATATCGCAAGTATTTGAAACTAAATCATTTGTTTCGCATGAATTTAAAGCAAAATCATTTGTTTCGCATGGATTTCAAGCTAACTCGATTATTTCGTCATAATTTGAAACTATATCACTTACATCGCAAATATTTGAAGCTAAATCATTTGTTTCGCATGGATTTGAAGCTAACACGATTATTTCGCCAGCATTTGAAGCTATATCACTTATATCGCAAGTATTTGAAGCTAAATCATTTGTTTCGCATGGATTTGAATCTAACCCAGCTACATCGCTTTGATTTGAAGCTACATCATATGTTTCGCATGGATTTGTAGCTAACTCGTTTATTTCGCCAGCATTTGAAGCTATATCACTTATATCGCAAGTATTTGAAGCTAAATCATTTGTTTCGCATGGATCTGAAGCTAAAGCGTTCGTTTCGGCTGCATTTGAAGCAATATCACTTATATCGCAAGTATTTGAAGCTAAATCATTTGATTCGCCAGGATTTGAAGCTAAACCTTCTACATCGCATTGACTTGAAGCTACATCATGTGTTTCGCATGGATTTGAAGCCAACATGACTATTTCGCCAGCGTTTGAAGCTATATCACTTATATCGCAAGTATTTGAAGCTAAATCATTTGTCCCGCATGGATTTGAAGCTAAACAATCTACATCGCATTGATATGATGATACAACATGTGTTTCGCATGGATTTGAAGCCAACTCGTTTACTTCGCCAGCATTTGAAGCTATATCACTTATATCGCAAGTATTTGAAGCTAAATCGTTTGTTCCGCATGGATTTGAATCTAAACAATCTACATCGCATTGACTTGAATCTACATCATGTGTTTCGCATGAATTTGAAGCTAACTCGATTACTTCGCCAGCATTTGATGCTAGACAACTTACATCGCAAGTATTTGAATCTAAATCATTTGTTTCGCTTGGATTTGAACCTAAACCTTATACATCGCATTGATTTATAGCTGCATCATGTGTTTCGCATTGATTTGAAGCTACATCATGTGTTTCGCATGGATTTGAAGCTATCTCGATTATTTTGCCTGCATTTGAAACAATATCACTTATATCGCAAGTATTTGAAACTAAATCATTTGTTTCGCATGAATTTGAAGCTAAACCATGTGTTTCGCATGAATTTGAAGCTAAATTATGTGATTCGCATGGATCTGAAGCTAAGGCGTTCGTTTCGGCTGCATTTGAAGCAATATCACTTATATCGCAAGTATTTGAAGCTAAATCATTTGATTCCTATGGATTTGAAGCTAAACCTTCTACATCGCATTGACTTGAAGCTACATCATGTGTTTCGCATGGATTTGAAGCTAACTCGTTCGTTTCGCCAGAATTTGAGCTATATCACTTATATCGCAAATATTTGAAGCTAAATCATTTGTTTCGCATGGATCTGAAGCTAAACCTTCCACATCACATTGATTTGAAGCTACATCATGTGTTTCGCATGGATTTGATGCTATCTCGTTAATTGCGCCAGCATTTGAAGCTATATCACTTATATCGCAAGTATTTGTATCTAAATCATTTGATTCGCATGGATTTGAAGCTAAACCTTCTACATCGCATTGATTTGAATCTAAACCATGTGTTTCGCATGAATTTGTAGCTAAATTATGTGATTCGCATGGATTTGAAGCTAAAGCGTTCGTTTCGGGTGCATTTGAAGCAATATCACTTATATCGCAAGTATTTGAAGCTAAATCGTTTGTTCCGCATGGATTTGAAGCTAAACAATCTACATCGCATTGATTTGAAGCTACATCATGTGTTTCGCATGGATTTCAAACTAACGCGTTTGTTTCGCCTGCATTTGAAGCTATAACACTTATATCGCAAGTATTTGAAGCTAAATCATTTGCATCGCATGGATTTGAAGCTAAACCTTATACATCGCATTGATGTGAAGCTAAACCTTACACATTGCATTGATTTGAAGCTACATCATGTGTTCCGCATGGACTTGAAGCCAACTCGTCTATTTCGCCAGCATTTGATGCTATATCACATATATCGCAAATATTTGAAGCTAAATCGTTTGTTCCGCATTGGATTTGAAGCTAAACAATCTACATCGCATTGATTTGAAGCTACATCATGTGTTTCGCATGGATTTAAAGCTAACTCGTTTATTTCGCCAGCATTTGAAGCTATATCACATATGTAGCAAGTATTTGAAGCTAAATCGTTTGTTCCGCATGGATTTGAAGCTAAACAATCTACATCGCATTGATTTGAAGCCACATCATGTGTTTCGCATGGATTTGACGCTATCTCGATTATTTCGCCTGCATTTGAAGCAATATCACTTATATCGCAAGTATTTGAAACTAAATCATTTGTTTCGCATGAATTTGAAGCTAAACCATGTGTTTCGCATGAATTTGAAGCTAAATTATGTGGTTCGCATGGATTTGAAGCTAACTCGTTTATTTCGCCAGCATTTGAAGCTATATCACTTATATCGCATGTATTTGAAACTAAATCATTTGTTTCGCATCAATTTAAAGCTAAACCATTTGTTTCGCATGAATTTGAAGCTAAATCATTTGTTTCGCATGGATTTCAAGCCAAACCTTCTACATCGCATTGATTTGAAGCTACATCATGTGTTTCGCATGGATTTGAAGCTAACACGATTATTTCTCCAGCATTTGATGCTAGACAACTTATATCGCAAGTATTTGAAGTTAAATCGCTTGCTACACATGGATTTGAAGTTAAAACTTCAACATCGCATTGATTTGAAGCTACATCATGTGTTTCGCTTGGATTTGAAGCTAACTCGATTATTTCAGCAGAATTTGAAGCTATATCACTTATATCGCAAGTATTTGAAGCTAAATCATTTGTTTCGCATGGATTTGATGCTAAACCTTGTACATCGCTTTGATTTGAAGCTACATCATGTGGTTCGCATGGATTTGAAGCTAACTCGATTATTTCGCAAGCATTTGAAACTATATCACTTATATCGCAAGTATTTGAAGCTAAATCATTTGTTTCGCATGTATCTGAAGCCAAACCTTTTACATCGCATTGATTTGAAGCAACATCATATGTTTCGCATGGATTTGAAGCTAACTCCATTATTTCGCCAGCATTTGAAGCTATATCACTTATATCGCAAGTATTTGAAACTAAATCATTTGTTTCGCATGAATTTGAAGCCATATCATGTGTTTCGCATGGATTTGAAGCTAACTCGATTACTTCGCCAGCATTTGATGCTAGACAACTTATATCGCAAGTATTTGTATCTAAATCATTTGTTTCGCTTGGTTTTGAAGCCAACTCGTTTACTTCGCCAGCATTTGAAGCTATATCACTTATATCGCAAGTATTTGAAACTAAGTCATTTGTTTCGCATGAATTTAAAGCTAAACCATGTGTTTCGCATGAATTTGAAGCTAAATCATTTGTTTCGCATGGATTTGAAGCTAACACGATTATTTCGCCAGCATTTGAAGCTATATCACATATATCGCAAGTATTTGAAGCTAAATCATTTGATTCGCTTGGATTTGAAGCTAAACCTTCTACATCGCATTAATTTGAAGCTAAATCATGTGTTTCGCATGAATTTGATGCTAACTCGATTACTTCGCCAGCATTTGTTGCTAGACAACTTATATCGCAAGTATTTGATTCTAAATCATTTGTTTCGCTTGGATTTGAAGCTAAACCTTATACATCGCATTGATTTGAAGCTGCATCATGTGTTTAGCATTGATTTGAAGCTACATCATGTGTTTCGCATGGATTTGAAGTTAACTCGGTTGTTTGGCAAGTATTTGAAGCTAAATCATTTGTTTCGCCCGGATTTGAAGCTATTCCTTCTACATCGCATTGATTTGAAGCTACATCATGTGTTTCGCTTGGTTTTGAAGCTAACTCGATTATTTCGCCAGCATTTGATGCTAGACAACTTATATCGCAAGTATTTGAAGTTAAATCGCTTGCTACACATGGATTTGAAGTTAAAACTTCAACATCGCATTGATTTGAAGCTACATCATGTGTTTCGCATGGATTTGATGCTATCTCGTTAATTGCGCCAGCATTTGAAGCTATATCACTTATATCGCAAGTATTTGTATCTAAATCATTTGATTCGCATGGATTTGAAGCTAAACCTTCTACATCGCATTGATTTGAATCTAAACCATGTGTTTCGCATGAATTTGTAGCTAAATTATGTGATTCGCATGGATTTGAAGCTAAAGCGTTCGTTTCGGGTGCATTTGAAGCAATATCACTTATATCGCAAGTATTTGAAGCTAAATAGTTTGTTCCGCATGGATTTGAAGCTAAACAATCTACATCGCATTGATTTGAAGCTACATCATGTGTTTCGCATGGATTTCAAACTAACGCGTTTGTTTCGCCTGCATTTGAAGCTATAACACTTATATCGCAAGTATTTGAAGCTAAATCATTTGCATCGCATGGATTTGAAGCTAAACCTTATACATCGCATTGATGTGAAGCTAAACCTTACACATTGCATTGATTTGAAGCTACATCATGTGTTCCGCATGGACTTGAAGCCAACTCGTCTATTTCGCCAGCATTTGAAGCTATATCACATATATCGCAAATATTTGAAGCTAAATCGTTTGTTCCGCATGGATTTGAAGCTAAACAATCTACATCGCATTGATTTGAAGCTACATCATGTGTTTCGCATGGATTTAAAGCTAACTCGTTTATTTCGCCAGCATTTGAAGCTATATCACATATGTAGCAAGTATTTGAAGCTAAATCGTTTGTTCCGCATGGATTTGAAGCTAAACAATCTACATCGCATTGATTTGAAGCCACATCATGTGTTTCGCATGGATTTGACGCTATCTCGATTATTTCGCCTGCATTTGAAGCAATATCACTTATATCGCAAGTATTTGAAACTAAATCATTTGTTTCGCATGAATTTGAAGCTAAACCATGTGTTTCGCATGAATTTGAAGCTAAATTATGTGGTTCGCATGGATTTGAAGCTAACTCGTTTATTTCGCCAGCATTTGAAGCTATATCACTTATATCGCATGTATTTGAAACTAAATCATTTGTTTCGCATCAATTTAAAGCTAAACCATTTGTTTCGCATGAATTTGAAGCTAAATCATTTGTTTCGCATGGATTTCAAGCCAAACCTTCTACATCGCATTGATTTGAAGCTACATCATGTGTTTCGCATGGATTTGAAGCTAACACGATTATTTCTCCAGCATTTGATGCTAGACAACTTATATCGCAAGTATTTGAAGTTAAATCGCTTGCTACACATGGATTTGAAGTTAAAACTTCAACATCGCATTGATTTGAAGCTACATCATGTGTTTCGCTTGGATTTGAAGCTAACTCGATTATTTCGCCAGAATTTGAAGCTATATCACTTATATCGCAAGTATTTGAAGCTAAATCATTTGTTTCGCATGGATTTGATGCTAAACCTTGTACATCGCTTTGATTTGAAGCTACATCATGTGGTTCGCATGGATTTGAAGCTAACTCGATTTTTCGCAAGCATTTGAAACTATATCACTTATATCGCAAGTATTTGAAGCTAAATCATTTGTTTCGCATGTATCTGAAGCCAAACCTTTTACATCGCATTGATTTGAAGCAACATCATATGTTTCGCATGGATTTGAAGCTAACTCCATTATTTCGCCAGCATTTGAAGCTATATCACTTATATCGCAAGTATTTGAAACTAAATCATTTGTTTCGCATGAATTTGAAGCCATATCATGTGTTTCGCATGGATTTGAAGCTAACTCGATTACTTCGCCAGCATTTGATGCTAGACAACTTATATCACAAGTATTTGAATCTAAATCATTTGTTTCGCTTGGTTTTGAAGCCAACTCGTTTACTTCGCCAGCATTTGAAGCTATATCACTTATATCGCAAGTATTTGAAACTAAGTCATTTGTTTCGCATGAATTTAAAGCTTAAACCATGTGTTTCGCATGAATTTGAAGCTAAATCATTTGTTTCGCATGGATTTGAAGCTAACACGATTATTTCGCCAGCATTTGAAGCTATATCACATATATCGCAAGTATTTGAAGCTAAATCATTTGATTCGCTTGGATTTGAAGCTAAACCTTCTACATCGCATTAATTTGAAGCTAAATCATGTGTTTCGCATGAATTTGATGCTAACTCGATTACTTCGCCAGCATTTGTTGCTAGACAACTTATATCGCAAGTATTTGATTCTAAATCATTTGTTTCGCTTGGATTTGAAGCTAAACCTTATACATCGCATTGATTTGAAGCTGCATCATGTGTTTAGCATTGATTTGAAGCTACATCATGTGTTTCGCATGGATTTGAAGTAACTCGGTTGTTTGGCAAGTATTTGAAGCTAAATCATTTGTTTCGCCCGGATTTGAAGCTATTCCTTCTACATCGCATTGATTTGAAGCTACATCATGTGTTTCGCTTGGTTTTGAAGCTAACTCGATTATTTCGCCAGCATTTGATGCTAGACAACTTATATCGCAAGTATTTGAAGTTAAATCGCATGCTACACATCGATTTGAAGTTAAACCCTTCAACATCGCATTGATTTGAAGCTACATCATTGGTTTCGCATGGAGTTGAAGCTAACTCGATTATTTCGCCAGAATTTGAAGCTATATCACTTATATCGCAAGTATTTGAAGCTAAATAATTTGTTTCCCATGGATTTCAAGCTAAACATTCTACATCGCATTAATTTCATGATACAACACGTTTTTCGCATGGATTTGAAGCCAACTCGTTTACTCCGCCAGCATTAGAAGCTATATCACTTATATCGCAAGTATTTGAAACTAAATCATTTGTTTCGCATGAATTTGAAGCTAAACCATGTGTTTCGCATGAATTTGAAGCTAAATTATATGATTCGCATGGATTTGAAGCTAAAGCGTTCGTTTCGGCTGCATTTGAAGCATTATCAGTTATATCGCAAGTATTTGAAACTATATCATTTGATTCGCATGGATTTGAAGCTAAACCTTCAACATATCATTGATTTGAAGCTATATCATATGTTTCGCATGGATTTGAAGCTAACTCGTTCGTTTCGCCTGCATTTGAAGCAATATCACTTATATCGCAAGTATTTGAAACTAAATCATTTGATTCGCATGGATTTGAAGCTAAACCTTCAACATCGCATTGATTTGAAGCTATATCATATGTTTCGCATGGATTTGAAGCTAACTCGTTCGTTTCGCCTGCATTTGAAGCAATATCACTTATATCGCAAGTATTTGTAGCTAAATCATTTGTTTCGCTTGGATTTGAAGCTAAACCTTATACATCGCATTGATTTGTAGCTGCATCATGTGTTTCGCATTGATTTGAAGCAACATCATGTGTTTCGCATGGATTTGAAGCTAACTCGTTTGTTTGACAAGTATTTGAAGCTAAATCATTTGTTTCACCTGGATTTCAAGCTAACCTTATACATCGCATTGATTTGAAGCTACATCATGTGTTCAGCATGGATTTGAAGCTAACTCGATTATTTCGCAAGCATTTGAAGCTATATCAATTATATCGCAAGTATTTGATGCTAAATCATTTGTTTCGCATGGATCTGAAGCTATACCTTCCACATCGCATTGATTTGAAGCTACATCATGTGTTTCGCATGGATTTGAAGCTATCTCGATTATTTCGCCAGCATTTGATGCTAGACCACTTATATCGCAAGTATTTGAAGTTAAATCACTTGCTACACATGGATTTGAAGCTAAACCTTCAACATCGCGTTGATTTGTAGCTACATCATGTGTTTCGCTTGGATATGAAGCTATCTCGTTAATTGCGCCAGCATTTGAAGCTATATCACTTATATGGCAAGTATTTGAAGCTAAATCATTTGTTTTCGCTTGGATTTGAAGCTAACTCGTTAGTTTCGCATGCAGTTGAATCTAAATCATGTATATCACAAGTATTTGAAGCTAAATCAATTGTTTCGCATGGATTTGAAGCTAACTCGATTATTTCGACAGCATTTGAAGCTATATCACTTATATCGCAAGTATTTGAAACTAAATCATTTTATTCGCATGGATTTGAACCTAACCTTCAACATCGCATTGATTTGAAGCCATATCATGTGTTTCGCATGGATTTGAAGCTAACTCGATTACTTCGCCAGCATTTGATGCTAGACAACTTATATCGCAAATATTTGAATCTAAATCATTTGTTTCGCTTGGATTTGAAGCTAAACCTTATACATCGCATTGATTTGTAGCTGCATCATGTGTTTCGCATTGATTTGAAGCTACATCATGTGTTTCGCATGGATATGAAGTTATCTCGTTAATTGCGCCAGCATTTGAAGCTATATCACTTATATCGCAAGTATTTGAAGCTAAATCATTTGTTTCTCTTGGATTTGAAGCTAACTCGATAGTTTCGCATGCAATTGAATCTAAATCATGTATATCACAAGTATTTGAAGCTAAATCAATTGTTTCGCATGTGTTTGAAACAAAACCTTCTACATCGCATTGATTTGAAGCTACATCATATGGTTCGCATGGATTTGAAGCTAACTCGATTATTTCGCCAGCATTTGAAGCTATATTACGTATATCGCAAGTATTTGAAGCTTAATCGTTTGTTCCGCATGGATTTGAAGCTAAACAATCTACATCGCATTGATTTGAAGCTACATCATGTATTTCGCATGGATTTAAAGCTAACTCGTTTATTTCGCCAGCATTTGAAGCTATATCACATATGTAGCAAGTATTTGAAGCTAAATCGTTTGTTCCGCATGGATTTGAAGCTAAACAATCTACATCGCATTGATTTGAAGCCACATCATGTGTTTCGCATGGATTTGACGCTATCTCGATTATTTCGCCTGCATTTGAAGCAATATCACTTATATCGCAAGTATTTGAAACTAAATCATTTGTTCGCATGAATTTGAAGCTAAACCATGTGTTTCGCATGAATTTGAAGCTAAATTATGTGATTCGCATGGATTTGAAGCTACAGCGTTCGTTTCGGCTGCATTTGAAGCAATATCACTTATATCGCAAGTATTTGAAGCTAAATCATTTGATTCGCATGGATTTTAAGCTAAACCTTCTACATCGCATTGACTTGAAGCTACATCATGTGTTTCGCATGGATTTGAAGCTAACTCGTTCGTTTCGCCTGCATTTGAAGCAATATCACTGATATCGCAAGTATTTGAAGCTAAATCATTTGATTCGCAAGGAATTTGAAGCTAAACCTTCTACATCGCATTGATTTGAAGCTACATCATGTGTTTCGCATGCATTTGAAGCTAACTCGGTTATTTCGCCAGAATTTGAAGCTATATCACTTTTATCGCAAGTATTTGAAGCTAAATCATTTGTTTCGCATGGATTTCAAGCTAACTCGATTATTTCGCAAGCATTTGATGCTAGACCACTTAGATCGCAAGTATTTGAAGTTAAATCACTTGCTACACATGGATTTGAAGCTACACCTTCTACATCTCATTGA
The DNA here is from genome assembly GCF_051020955.1 of Megalopta genalis. Lineage (NCBI taxonomy): Eukaryota > Metazoa > Arthropoda > Insecta > Hymenoptera > Halictidae > Megalopta > Megalopta genalis. The sequence goes on along the minus strand of NW_027477054.1, from coordinate 10,244 downwards.
TTTGAAGCTACATCATGTGTTTCGCATGGATTTGTAGCTAACTCTTTTATTTCGCCAGCATTTGATACTATATCACTTATATCGCAAGTATTTGAAGCTAAATCATTTGTTTCGCATGGATCTGAAGCTATACCTTCCACATCGCAATGATTTGAAGCTACATCATTGTTTCGCATTGAGTTGAAGCTAACTCGATTATTTCGCCAGAATTTGAAGCTATATCACTTATATCGCAAGTATTTGAAGCTAATCATTTGTTTCGCATGGATTTGATGCTAAACCTTATACATCGCTTTGATTTGAAGCTACATCATGTGGTTCGCATGGATTTGAAGCTAACTCGTTTATTTCGCCAGCATTGAAGCTATATCACTTATATCCCATGTATTTGAAACTAAATCATTTGTTTCGCATCAATTTAAAGCTAAACCATTTGTTTCGCATGAATTTGAAGCTAAATCATTTGTTTCGCATGGATTTCAAGCCAAACCTTCTACATCGCATTGATTTGAAGCTACATCATGTGTTTCGCATGGATTTGAAGCTAACACGATTATTTCTCCAGCATTTGATGCTAGACAACTTATATCGCAAGTATTTGAAGTTAAATCGCTTGCTACACATGGATTTGAAGTTAAAACTTCAACATCGCATTGATTTGAAGCTACATCATGTGTTTCGCTTTGATTTGAAGCTAACCCGATTATTTCGCCAGAATTTGAAGCTATATCACTTATATCGCAAGTATTTGAAGCTAAATCATTTGTTTCGCATGGATCTGAAGCTATCTCGTTAATTGCGCCAGCATTTGAAGCTATATCACTTATATCGCAAGTATTTGTATCTAAATCATTTGATTCGCATGATTTGAAGCTAAACCTTCTACATCGCATTGATTTGAATCTAAACCATGTGTTTCGCATGAATTTGTAGCTAAATTATGTGATTCGCATGGATTTGAAGCTAAAGCGTTCGTTTCGGGTGCATTTGAAGCAATATCACTTATATCGCAAGTATTTGAAGCTAAATCGTTTGTTCCGCATGGATTTGAAGCTAAACAATCTACATCGCGTTGATTTGAACTACATCATGTGTTTCGCATGGATTTCAAACTAACGCGTTTGTTTTCGCCTGCATTGAAGCTATAACACTTATATCGCAAGTATTTGAAGCTAAATCATTTGCATCGCATGGATTTGAAGCTAAACCTTATACATCGCATTGATGTGAAGCTAAACCTTACACATTGCATTGATTTGAAGCTACATCATGTGTTCCGCATGGACTTGAAGCCAACTCGTCTATTTCGCCAGCATTTGAAGCTATATCACATATATCGCAAATATTGAAGCTAAATCGTTTGTTCCGCATGGATTTGAAGCTAACAATCTACATCGCATTGATTTGAAGCTACATCATGTGTTTCGCATGGATTTAAAGCTAACTCGTTTATTTCGCCAGCATTTGAAGCTATATCACATATGTAGCAAGTATTTGAAGCTAAATCGTTTGTTCCGCATGGATTTGAAGCTAAACAATCTACATCGCATTGATTTGAAGCCACATCATGTGTTTTCGCATGGATTTGACGCTATCTCGATTATTTCGCCTGCATTTGAAGCAATATCACTTATATCGCAAGTATTTGAAACTAAATCATTTGTTTCGCATGAATTTGAAGCTAAACCATGTGTTTCGCATGAATTTGAAGCTAAATTATGTGGTTCGCATGGATTTGAAGCTAACTCGTTATTTCGCCAGCATTTGAAGCTATATCACTTATATCGCATGTATTTGAAACTAAATCATTTGTTTCGCATCAATTAAGCTAAACCATTTGTTTCGCATGAATTTGAAGCTAAATCATTTGTTTCGCATGGATTTCAAGCCAAACCTTCTACATCGCATTGATTTGAAGCTACATCATGTGTTTCGCATGGATTTGAAGCTAACACGATTATTTCTCCAGCATTTGATGCTAGACAACTTATATCGCAAGTATTTGAATCTAAATCATTTGTTTCGCTTGGTTTTGAAGCCAACTCGTTTACTTCGCCAGCATTTGAAGCTATATCACTTATATCGCAAGTATTTGAAACTAAGTCATTTGTTTCGCATGAATTTAAAGCTAAACCATGTGTTTCGCATGAATTTGAAGCTAAATCATTTGTTTCGCATGGATTTGAAGCTAACACGATTATTTCGCCAGCATTTGAAGCTATATCACATATATCGCAAGTATTTGAAGCTAAATCATTTGATTCGCTTGATTTGAAGCTAAACCTTCTACATCGCATTAATTTGAAGCTAAATCATGTGTTTCGCATGAATTTGATGCTAACTCGATTACTTCGCCAGCATTTGTTGCTAGACAACTTATATCGCAAGTATTTGATTCTAAATCATTTGTTTCGCTTGGATTTGAAGCTAAACCTTATACATCGCATTGATTTGAAGCTGCATCATGTGTTTAGCATTGATTTGAAGCTACATCATGTGTTTCGCATGGATTTGAAGTTAACTCGGTTGTTTGGCAAGTATTTGAAGCTAAATCATTTGTTTCGCCCGGATTTGAAGCTATTCCTTCTACATCGCATTGATTTGAAGCTACATCATGTGTTTCGCTTGGTTTGAAGCTAACTCGATTATTTCGCCAGCATTTGATGCTAGACAACTTATATCGCAAGTATTTGAAGTTAAATCGCATGCTACACATCGATTTGAAGTTAAACCTTCAACATCGCATTGATTTGAAGCTACATCATTGGTTTCGCATGGAGTTGAAGCTAACTCGATTATTTCGCCAGAATTTGAAGCTATATCACTTATATCGCAAGTATTTGAAGCTAAATAATTTGTTTCCCATGGATTTCAAGCTAAACATTCTACATCGCATTAATTTCATGATACAACACGTTTTTCGCATGGATTTGAAGCCAACTCGTTTACTCCGCCAGCATTAGAAGCTATATCACTTATATCGCAAGTATTTGAAACTAAATCATTTGTTTCGCATGAATTTGAAGCTAAACCATGTGTTTCGCATGAATTTGAAGCTAAATTATATGATTCGCATGGATTTGAAGCTAAAGCGTTCGTTTCGGCTGCATTTGAAGCATTATCAGTTATATCGCAAGTATTTGAAACTAAATCATTTGATTCGCATGGATTTGAAGCTAAACCTTCAACATATCATTGATTTGAAGCTATATCATATGTTTCGCATGGATTTGAAGCTAACTCGTTCGTTTCGCCTGCATTTGAAGCAATATCACTTATATCGCAAATATTTGAAACTAAATCATTTGATTCGCATGGAATTGAAGCTAAACCTTCAACATCGCATTGATTTGAAGCTATATCATATGTTTCGCATGGATTTGAAGCCAACTCGTCGTTTCGCCTGCATTTGAAGCAATATCACTTATATCGCAAGTATTTGTAGCTAAATCATTTGTTTCGCTTGGATTGAAGCTAAACCTTATACATCGCATTGATTTGTAGCTGCATCATGTGTTTCGCATTGATTTGAAGCAACATCATGTGTTTCGCATTGATTTGAAGCTAACTCGTTTGTTTGACAAGTATTTGAAGCTAAATCATTTGTTTCACCTGGATTTCAAGCTAAACCTTATACATCGCATTGATTTGAAGCTACATCATGTGTTCAGCATGGATTTGAAGCTAACTCGATTATTTCGCAAGCATTTGAAGCTATATCAATTATATCGCAAGTATTTGATGCTAAATCATTTGTTTCGCATGGATCTGAAGCTATACCTTCCACATCGCATTGATTTGAAGCTACATCATGTGTTTCGCATGGATTTGAAGCTATCTCGATTATTTCGCCAGCATTTGATGCTAGACCACTTATATCGCAAGTATTTGAAGTTAAATCACTTGCTACACATGGATTTGAAGCTAAACCTTCAACATCGCGTTGATTTGTAGCTACATCATGTGTTTCGCTTGGATATGAAGCTATCTCGTTAATTGCGCCAGCATTTGAAGCTATATCACTTATATGGCAAGTATTTGAAGCTAAATCATTTGTTTCGCTTGGATTTGAAGCTAACTCGTTAGTTTCGCATGCAGTTGAATCTAAATCATGTATATCACAAGTATTGAAGCTAAATCAATTGTTTCGCATGGATTTGAAGCTAACGCGATTATTTCGACAGCATTTGAAGCTATATCACTATATCGCAAGTATTTGAAACTAAATCATTTTATTCGCATGGATTTGAACCTAAACCTTCAACATCGCATTTGATTTGAAGCCATATCATGTGTTTCGCATGGATTTGAAGCTAACTCGATTACTTCGCCAGCATTTGGATGCTAGGACAACTTATATCGCAAATATTTGAATCTAAATCATTTGTTTCGCTTGGATTTGAAGCTAAACCTTATACATCGCATTGATTTGTAGCTGCATCATGTGTTTCGCATTGATTTGAAGCTACATCATGTGTTCGCATGGATATGAAGTTATCTCGTTAATTGCGCCAGCATTTGAAGCTATATCACTTATATCGCAAGTATTTGAAGCTAAATCATTTGTTTCTCTGGATTTGAAGCTAACTCGATAGTTTCGCATGCAATTGAATCTAATCATGTATATCACAAGTATTTGAAGCTAAATCAACTGTTTCGCATGTGTTTGAAACAAAACCTTCTACATCGCATTGATTTGAAGCTACATCATATGGTTCGCATGGATTTGAAGCTAACTCGATTATTTCGCCAGCATTTGAAAGCTATATTACGTATATCGCAAGTATTTGAAGCTAAATCGTTTGTTCCGCATGGATTTGAAGCTAACAATCTACATCGCATTGATTTGAAGCTACATCATGTGTTCGCATGGATTTAAAGCTAACTCGTTTATTTTCGCCAGCATTTGAAGCTATATCACATATGTAGCAAGTATTTGAAGCTAAATCGTTTGTTCCGCATGGATTTGAAGCTAACAATCTACATCGCATTGATTTGAAGCACATCATGTGTTTCGCATGGATTTGACGCTATCTCGATTATTTCGCCTGCATTTGAAGCAATATCACTTATATCGCAAGTATTTGAAACTAAATCATTTGTTTCGCATGAATTTGAAGCTAAACCATGTGTTTCGCATGAATTGAGCTAAATTATGTGATTCGCATGGATTTGAAGCTAAAGCGTTCGTTTCGGCTGCATTTGAAGCAATATCACTTATATCGCAAGTATTTGAAGCTAAATCATTTGATTCGCATGGATTTTCAAGCCAAACCTTCTACATCGCATTGATTTGAAGCTACATCATGTGTTTCGCATGGATTTGAAGCTAACACGATTATTTCTCCAGCATTTGATGCTAGACAACTTATATCGCAAGTATTTGAAGTTAAATCGCTTGCTACACATGGATTTGAAGTTAAAACTTCAACATCGCATTGATTGAAGCTACATCATGTGTTTCGCTTGGATTTGAAGCTAACCCGATTATTTCGCCAGAATTTGAAGCTATATCACTTATATCGCAAGTATTTGAAGCTAAATCATTTGTTTCGCATGGATTTGATGCTAAACCTTGTACATCGCTTTGATTTGAAGCTACATCATGTGGTTCGCATGGATTGAAGCTAACTCGATTATTTCGCAAGCATTTGAAACTATATCACTTATATCGCAAGTATTTGAAGCTAAATCAATTGTTTCGCATGTATCTGAAGCCAAACCTTATACATCGCATTGATTGAAGCAACATCATGTGTTTCGCATGGATTTGAAGCTAACTCCATTATTTCGCCAGCATTTGAAGCTATATCACTTATATCGCAATTATTTGAAACTAAATCATTTGTTTCGCATGAATTTGTAGCCATATCATGTGTTTCGCATGGATTTGAAGCTAACTCGATTACTTCGCACCAGCATTTGATGCTAGACAACTTATATCGCAAGTATTTTGAATCTAAATCATTTGTTTCGCTTGGATTTGAAGCCAACTCGTTTACTCGCCAGCATTTGAAGCTATATCACTTATATCGCAAGTATTTGAAACTAAGTCATTTGTTTCGCATGAATTTAAAGCTAAACCATGTGTTTCGCATGAATTTGAGCTAAATCATTTGTTTCGCATGGATTTGAAGCTAACACGATTATTTCGCCAGCATTTGAAGCTATATCACATATATCGCAAGTATTTGAAGCTAAATCATTTGATTCGCTTGATTTGAAGCTAAACCTGCTACATCGCATTAATTTGAAGCTAAATCATGTGTTTCGCATGAATTTGAAGCTAACTCGATTACTCGCCAGCATTTGTTGCTAGACAACTTATATCGCAAGTATTTGATTCTATAATCATTTGTTTCGCTTGGATTTGAAGCTAAACCTTATACATCGCATTGATTTGAAGCTGCATCATGTGTTTAGCATTGATTTGAAGCTACATCATGTGTTTCGCATGGATTTGAAGTTACTCGGTTGTTTGACAAGTATTTGAAGCTAAATCATTTGTTTCGCCCGGATTTGAAGCTATTCCTTCTACATCGCATTGATTTGAAGCTACATCATGTGTTTCGCTTGGATTTGAAGCTAACTCGATTATTTCGCCAGCATTTGATGCTAGACAACTTATATCGCAAGTATTTGAAGTTAAATCGCATGCTACACCATCGATTTGAAGTAAACCTTCAACATCGCATTGATTTGAAGCTACATCATTGGTTTCGCATGAGGTTGAAGCTAACTCGATTATTTCGCCAGAATTTGAAGCTATATCACTTATATCGCAAGTATTTGAAGCTAAATAATTTGTTCCCATGGATTTCAAGCTAAACATTCTACATCGCATTAATTTCATGATACAACACGTGTTTCGCATGGATTTGAAGCCAACTCGTTTACTCCGCCAGCATTAGAAGCTATATCACTTATATCGCAAGTATTTGAAACTAAATCATTTGTTTCGCATGAATTTAAATCTAAACCATGTGTTTCGCATGAATTTGAAGCTAATCATTTGTTTCGCATGGATTTGAAGCTATATCACTTATATCGCAAATATTTGAAGCTAAATCATTCGATTTCGCATGGATTTGAAGCTAAACAATCTACATCGCATTGATTTGAAGCTACATCATATGTTTCGCATGGATTTGAAGCTAACTCGATTATTTCGCCAGCATTGAAGCTATATCACTTATATCGCAAGTATTTGAAACTAAATCATTTGTTTCGCATGAATTTGAAGCTAAACCATGTGTTTCGCATGAATTTGAAGCTAAATTATATGATTCGCATGGATTTGAAGCTAAAGCGTTCGTTCGGCTGCATTTGAAGCATTATCAGTTATATCGCAAGTATTTGAAACTAAATCATTTGATTCGCATGGATTTTGAAGCTAAACCTTCAACATCGCATTGATTTGAGCTATATCATATGTTTCGCATGGATTTGAAGCTAACTCGTTCGTTTCGCCTGCATTTGAAGCAATATCACTTATATCGCAAGTATTTGTAGCTAAATCATTTGTTTCGCTTGGATTTGAAGCTAAACCTTATACATCGCATTGATTTGTAGCTGCATCTTGTGTTTCGCATTGATTTGAAGCTACATCATGTGTTTCGCATGGATTTGAAGCTAACTCGTTTGTTTGACAAGTATTTGAAGCTAAATCATTTGTTTCACCTGGATGTCAAGCTAAACCTTATACATCGACATTGATTTGAAGCTACATCATGTGTTCAGCATGGATTTGAAGCTAACTCGATTATTTCGCAAGCATTGATGCTAGACCACTTAGATCGCAAGTATTTGAAGTTAAATCACTTGCTACACATGGATTTGAAGCTACACCTTCTACATCTCATTGATTTGAAGCTACATCATGTGTTTCGCATGGATTTGTAGCTAACTCTTTTATTTCGCCAGCATTTGAAGCTATATCACTTATATCGCAAGTATTTGAAGCTAAATCATTGTTTCGCATGGATCTGAAGCTATACTTCCACATCGCATTGATTTGAAGCTACATCATGTGTTTCGCATGGATTTGAAGCTATCTCGATTATTTCGCCAGCATTTGATGCTAGACCACTTATATCGCAAGTATTTGAAGTTAAATCACTTGCTACACATGGATTTGAAGCTAAACCTTCAACATCGCGTTGATTTGTAGCTACATCATGTGTTTCGCTTGGATATGAAGCTATCTCGTTAATTGCGCCAGCATTTGAAGCTATATCACTTATATGCAAGTATTTGAAGCTAAATCAATTGTTTCGCTTGGATTTGAAGCTAACTCGTTAGTTTCGCATGCAGTTGAATCTAAATCATGTATATCACAAGTATTTGAAGCTAAATCAATTGTTTCGCATGGATTTGAAGCTAACTCGATTATTTCGACAGCATTGAAGCTATATCACTTATATCGCAAGTATTTGAAACTAAATCATTTTATTCGCATGGATTTGAACCTAAACCTTCAACATCGCATTGATTTGAAGCCATATCATGTGTTTCGCATGGATTTGAAGCTAACTCGATTACTTCGCCAGCATTTGATGCTAGACAACTTATATCGCAAGTATTTGAAACTAAATCATTTCTTTCGCTTGGATTTGAAGCTAAACCTTATACATCGCATTGATTTGTAGCTGCATCATGTGTTTCGCATTGATTTGAAGCTACATCATGTGTTTCGCATGGATATGAAGTTATCTCGTTAATTGCGCCAGCATTTGAAGCTATATCACTTATATCGCAAGTATTTGAAGCTAAATCATTTGTTTCTCTTGGATTTGAAGCTAACTCGATAGTTTCGCATGCAATTGAATCTAAATCATGTATATCACAAGTATTTGAAGCTAAATCAATTGTTTCGCATGGGTTTGAAACAAAACCTTCTACACTCGCATTGATTGAAGCTACATCATATGGTTCGCATGGATTTGAGCTAACTCGATTATTTCGCCCAGCATTTGAAGCTATATTACGTATATCGCAAGTATTTGAAGCTAATCGTTTGTTCCGCATGGATTTGAAGCTAAACAATCTACATCGCATTGATTGAAGCTACATCATGTGTTTCGCATGGATTTAAGCTAACTCGTTTATTTCGCCAGCATTTGAAGCTATATCACATATGTAGCAAGTATTTGAAGCTAAATCGTTTGTTCCGCATGGATTTGAAGCTAAACAATCTACATCGCATTGATTTGAAGCCACATCATGTGTTTCGCATGGATTTGACGCTATCTCGATTATTTCGCCTGCATTTGAAGTAATATCACTTATATCGCAAGTATTGAAACTAAATCATTTGTTTCGCATAATTTGAAGCTAAACCATGTGTTTCGCATGAATTTGAAGCTAAATTATGTGATTCGCATGGATTTGAAGCTAAAGCGTTCGTTTCGGCTGCATTTGAAGCAATATCACTTATATCGCAAGTATTGAAGCTAAATCATTTGATTCGCATGGATTTAAGCTAAACTTCTACATCGCATTGACTTGAGCTACATCATGTGTTTCGCATGGATTTGAAGCTAACTCGTTCGTTTCGCCTGCATTTGAAGCAATATCACTGATATCGCAAGTATTGAAGCTAAATCATTTGATTCGCAAGGAATTTGAAGCTAAACCTTCTACATCGCATTGATTTGAAGCTACATCATGTGTTTCGCATGCATTTGAGCTAACTCGGTTATTTCGCAGAATTGAAGCTATATCACTTTTATCGCAAGTATTTGAAGCTAAATCATTTGTTTCGCATGGATTTCAAGCTAACTCGATATTCGCAGCATTTGATGCTAGACCACTTAGATCGCAAGTATTTGAAGTTAAATCACTTGCTACACATGGATTTGAAGCTACACCTTCTACATCTCATTGATTGAAGCTACATCATGTGTTTCGCATGGATTGTAGCTAACTCTTTTATTTCGCCAGCATTTGATACTATATCACTTATATCGCAAGTATTTGAAGCTAAATCATTGTTTCGCATGGATCTGAAGCTATACTTCCACATCGCATTGATTTGAAGCTACATCATTGGTTCGCATTGAGTTGAAGCTAACTCGATTATTTCGCCAGAATGTGAAGCTATATCACTTATATCGCAAGTATTGAAGCTAAATCATTTGTTTCGCATGGATTTGATGCTAAACCTTATACATCGCTTTGATTGAAGCTACATCATGTGGTTCGCATGGATTTGAAGCTAACTCGTTATTTCGCCAGCATTTGAA